>NC_048219.1:135582566-135882566 GCF_002007445.2 Ailuropoda melanoleuca | reverse complement strand
AAACAGTTGAATTCTAATGTGAAAGCAGTGCTTGATTTTTCACAGGTAACATTTGTCTTTTAGCAGTAGCTTTCAAGGCCTTAAGAATAAATTAATTTTATGCCTTAAGGTAGGGCCACAGGAGAGAGATTTTGAAGAAAGGACATACCACTGTGTACCCTTCACATTACACTCTGTAGGCTTGCTCTAATTAAAGCCAACTCTGTTCATAAATATCACTGAAGTTCACATGCTATTGATCTTGAGTTCACCAAGTATCTAATATTGAATAAAAATATTCAAACAAGCACATCAAAAAATGTCAGTCTTGTAGAAAAAAAGGTATTATAATGTGGCCTTGTATTTCAGTATACATACTCACTTTGTAGACCTATAATTTGGGATAATAACCTAAATTTATCTAAAGATACAAAAGAATGAGCCTAATTGCCAGATCTACATCACTGGGGATTTTAGCATATACTTCAATTGCTGTATTTCGTAACTACACTACTGTAAGCCTTACTGTGTATACTAGAACATTCTAGTATTCCAATAGGATCCTTCTATAAATTCACCATCATGATCTGCACGTACTATATTTGACTGACTATGATAATTCTTCATTTGAAAAAATAAATTGGATTTTAATGTTGTCACTTATGGGGGAAAAAAAGAGCTCTGTCTACATTTTAGGATGGTTGGGTGCTCTGGACACAATCTTCATTTCTGAGATTGGATCATTATTTTGGAAAATTAAAATCTACAGATTTATTAAACATATTCAATGTTTTGATACGACTCATATGTCACATGCAAGTATGGAATTAATTGTTAGAGCCATGAGTAATCCACAGACTGACTAATGCAACATACTGAATATTAAATCAGTAAGATATGTATTTTTGTCACATTAGGGAAAGCTTTCATTTGTTAGGGAAACTTATTTTAAATAAATATATTTATTTAAATAAGTTCCTCTTCCTAGCTTGTTTATTTTATCTGGGATGTATTCTTTGAACCCAGACCAGCACCAATCTATGGATCAGTACCACTGAACCACTGATATAAAACATTCTGATCAAGCTGGAGAGACAGAACCCAAGATATGAGGACCCAATACACTTGTAATGATTAATATATATATGTAAAGTGCTTAGCATAGTGTCTTACACACAGTAAATGCTCAGTAAATGTTAATTATTATTGCTGTTGTTTTCATTTAGGATTAAAATTTACATTTTAATTAAATCTCCATGAAGTGAAATGGAATATGTTGAATTTTATCTAATTTCCTATATAGACTATCATTTTTTCTGCACATGGGCAAATTTTAGTCTGTTTTAGTACACATAGCAGACCAAACTATCTGGCACCCCTATATTTAACCAGATGCTTTTCATTTACATAGATTTTCCCATAAAATGTGTGCACAGAGCTAAATTCTAATTGGATCATATTCCTATCAGGAAGCACAGGGTAGTGAAATAAATTTTTGGAATATTTCAAAGTATTTTGTACTTGACTTCAAAAATCCCAGATCTGCCATTTGATAACTGTAAGACCTTAACCCTTCTGAAACTGTTTCTGTATTTATATACATACCTTACACAGTTGTTAGGTAAATTTAATTAGATTATGCATATAAATCATGTGTCTAAAATATACAGTACACATATAAACGTCTGTTCTCTTTATCTTTGCTCCTTTTCCCAATCTCCAATAGAAGCCAGTAAATTAGAATTTGTTCACTGTTTTCAGTGAAATTTTCATATATATTCATACACAAACTTCAAATCATTTAGTTTCTATTTTAAAACAACACTATTTTGTACTCTCAACACACATCTTCAAAATTGAGTGCTATCTTACAGTTTAATGTTTATGTCACTGAGAGTTGTGTCTATGCGAGGCTGGCAGAGTCAGACGCACTTGGAACACTGAAAACCTGAAATGTAAATCAAGAAGGGAAGCCTATTTTATATTAAGATGGGAAGAACTCTGAGATTTAAAGTACGGCAGATGTAGTTAAAAATGAAGGATTTAAAAATCAAATTTTCAGGGTGCCCAGATGGCTCAATCAGTTAAGCCTTTGCCTTTGGCTTGGGTCATAACCTCAGGGTCCTCGGGAGGAAGTCAGGAAGTCATTTCTCCCTCTCTCTCTGCCCCCACCCACGTTCATGCGCACTCTCTCTTTCACTCACTCTTGCTCTCATTGAATAAAATCTTAAAAAATAATTAAACTTTCTGTGGTTAAGTCTCAACTCTTCCACTTATAGTCTGTACCTTTGGGCAAGCTACTCTTCCTCCCTGAGCCCCAGTTTATGGAGAAAGATAGTGTTTACCTCCTATAAGAATTAAATGAGTTAATGTCATGTAGGGCTTATGATAATGCTCAGTAAGTAAGTATTAATTATAGTGATACTCTCAGAGCATAATAACCTTATTTTTGTTACAAATAATAAATGCTAATATCACTGAAATGTATTTTGATTCTCTCAAAACACTGGCTATTACCCTTTGAGGAGGTTTATCTATCCTTCTCCAGAGGTACTGCTAGGTTCTTCTTTGTAATTTATCATCGAAGGATTTCTTCCCCCATAATTACCCCTTGCCCCCTCTTCAGCCTTTGTCCTCTTAACCACGCACCCTTTGGAAGAACTATTCCATTGTAAATCAATCCTCTTATACTTCTGAATGTTCACAGCATGCTACTTCCACCCCTTTGCCTTAAATGAAACTTGGTTTGTTCCTGCTATAACTTTTTGGAGAATTTGTTCTGTCAGCCATTCCCCTATATTTCAGGCATCGGAGGCAAAATTAGTATGGATCAAATTAGCCTTTTTTCATTTCAAAACTACTATTTTTCCACTCTGATACAGAAAATCCCTCTTTTTTCAACATTCATGACATCTACCCTCCATCCAATCTGCCATGTGCAGACCTACTGGCCATATAGGCCTGCTATTAAGGGTCTTTAACACAAGGCCTCCAATTGCTTTTTTCGGTCTTCACAGAAGCATCTAAGAGCAGGTATGAATCATTCAGCAATTCGATCATTGATACTCTTCTCCCTCTCATCTCAAAACTCTTTCCTTGTCCTGTACCATAGGAACCTACTCTCCTGGTCACATTCTGGACCTCACCATTCATCCAACAAGCATGCGTTAAGGACCTACTATGTGCAAAGCACTTCTGGGTATACAGCAATGATCCAAACAGATAATAATCTCTGTTCTCATGTAACTTGTTTTCACAAAGCACTATTCTCACCATAATGTTCTCACACCCTTTTCTAAGTATTCCTGCTTGCTGTTCTCTCTGATATCTCTGCATACTTAAAAAAAAAAAAAAAGCCTAAATTTTCTTCCAGGCTAATGTCTCACCTTGGCTTTATTTCCTCTTTAGACTCAATTGTATCCAATGTTTTAATCACTGTCTTGTTATCTTAACAGTGTTCTCTGTTCTTGGGTAACTTCCAATCCACTAATCCACTACTTTAATTCAATTTAAGTACATGATTCCTTTGCCACAGACTTCAGTGTCTTGCTAAAGGGGAAAAAAAAATCACAGAACCAAGCTTACCATAGCAAAATTAAAGCATCCACCTTTAGATAGGGTTTCGATAGACTAGGACAGATGATGTTCTGTTCATGACTTTAGCTTCCTAAAGTATTCACCATTCTACTCAAAGACCCTGCTACTCCTTCAAATCCTTATCTCGAAACAGATAGCCCTTCCTCCTGTTTTGCAACAATATTAGGTCATTCAACAGCAAATTAATTTGCTACCTGCAATTATCCATACCCGTGTCCACTTATATTTTTCACTCAACCAATATTTTTTGAGAGCCTATCTTGTTTCAAGATTTATTCTAGGACCTTGGGATACATCCGAGGATGTATCTGCCTTCATCTAGTTTACACCCTAGCAAGGAAAATAGACAGTTAAGTAATGACCATGATATATAACATGTTAGAATGTTACTATGGCACATGCATATTACTTCTTGTTATATAACATCAGTGTTATGGGTCAGCGCTGTGGGTAAAAGGGAAAGTAGTACAAGGTTAAGAGGATTAGGAGTGCCAGGGTGCTCACAATATTAAATTGGCTGGTCACAGGAGGTCTCATTGGGATTAGTTTTCAGCAAAGGCATATAAGATAAGAAGTTCAATGAATCTCAAAATTAGTCTTCATGCTCTGAAGAAAAGAAACAATTTATCTAAGGTTATATTTGTCATCTCCACAAGTCTCTTACAGGCTTGGTATCTGTTCAATTCATTCTTCTTCTGCCCTACAATTTGTATTTTTCTCCCCATAAGCTAGTCTGGTTCTCCTATACATGAGATTAAGAAATCCCCTCTTACCCTGGACTACATTTGGTTATTTCTTCTTCTCTTACCAGGTGAGTTATTTTGAGGGAAAAAAAATGAAGAGGCACATGCTATAATTTGACAGTCCATAACCCCAATGTGGCTCATATGTATTCATGTGCCACAACAGTGTTCTGAGAAATGTAAATCTTATTTTGGACTATTTTAGACATGGCATATATTTTCTACTTGGCCATGGTTCCCCCCACTCCTAATCATATTACAGTATGCCTTTTCCATTCATTTGTGCTATTTGGTCTCAACCATTTGACATTGTAAATTTGGACCTTTGCTTTTAAGTATTTCTGACAGCAGAAGAGGGGCTTTTGGAATGTGATTAGCATGTTGATTATACTACCTGTAAGTATTTCCAAAATTTAAGAAATTACCTGGCAATAACAGCGTATGATAATAAAGAAATTACAAATAACATTTGGAGAATTTACCTTCATCATTACTAAGAATGGATTATTTCATGTAATCTACTCCTGTAGCTAAAATAACATTGTTTTCCCTCAATGAATAAAAAAATATTTGAACCTCATACTATCTTAACACTTTGGTATTCAAGAGTAATGTAAATCTAAAAACCATATGCCCGCAACCCAACTACATGGGAATTACCCTCTGAGCCATGTAAGAAAGAGTCATGCTCCTCACTTTGCCCAAGGCTAATAGTGTAATAATTTCTACCTCCAGTTAGAGTATATGCCTCCAGTACACAACAGAGTAGGAAGGGAATAAGGATGAACAGTGCTATATGGTTTTCCACAGAAATCTAGTTATTGAGAAATGGTACAAATAAGAAGTCTTCTATGAGCAGCTCAATAGACGGAGGAAGGGGGTGAGGGGGAGGAAGGGGGAGGGGCAAATGGGGAGAGAGGGAGTGATTATTCTGGGTATAAAACCATTAAGTTCTTGCTATGCCAACAAACTGCTCTTGAACAGAGTCTGGAATTAATTTTGTACTTATGTTGTTATGCTTCATACCATTTTACCCTGTTTCCTTGGTATAACAAATTAGATCAGGACATGGTACATGAACTAAATCAGTTATCTAGGAGATGACCAGTGACTTCAGGGAGCCAGGTATAAAAGCTCTGTCCATGGCTAACTCAGAAATATAATCTCTTATGATCTGGAATGCAAGAGATAATGGTAGAGATAGAAAGACATAAATATAGAGATAAAGACAGAGGTAAGGGATGGGGGCATAGAAAAGAAAAATAGAAAAAGAAAGGGCTACTTGGTAGGGTCAGGAAAGGGCAAATGAGTGATAGGAAGCATTTTATTGGTAGAGTGTACAGTGCTAGAGGGGGGAGGAAGAATTCCACGCTGCTAAAAGTAAGATGACTAGTCATTAGAGTTGCTTGTACCTTCAGACTCATTCTAACTCTCCATGAGGAGCATATATCTGGATGAGCTATATTCTCTGAAGAAAAATTGTAGGCCCCATTGACAGAACAGTAAGAGTCAAACAAAACCATCCAGTAGCTAATGCTTTAGATAACTATCTGTTAGAAATCACATTGGGGTTTTCCAAATTTAGATCTGAAAAGAAAACAATAAGAATATTTCATGTACCCTCAATATTAAGAAATACCTATCCTGTACACCTGGGCCCTATTCAAAGGCGAAAAAACAGTAGAAAACGGAACATACAAAAACACTTTGCAATACAAAGGGAGCATTTATTTGAAGAATCTGAAATTTAAAATTTTTTTTAGAAATCAGCTTTAACCAAAAACAAATTAAACAGTTGGCATTCTACCTCTACCCTGGGCTGTGATAAATATTTTTTTGCAATTGTATCTAGCTAAGTAAGCATGATGTGGTATGCCCTCAAATGCAGAAATTTTGTTATTTGTGTAGTTGTCATTGGTTCTTACTAGCAAAAGGAATTGCTATTTAAAGTCTGACACTGTTTCTAGAGCTCCAGAGAGAAAGTCAGTTTGAAACAGACAACCTTTATTTAATTACCTTGGTTCTTCATGGTCCTCTCATCTCAAAACACAGTTCTCTCTCACCTAATGAGCTTCATTTATCCTTCAACACTCTGCCATAAGTGAAAAGTACTTAATTTTTAAAATCCATTAATTTTAATGGAAACTATCATACCTTCTACCCTCAACCCAAAATACCCAGTTTTCACATTTAGAAAAACTGAATAATGAGAACAAATTCATATAGGCAAAAAATTGAAAGTAAATAAATATATACAATTTGATATAACTTATTTTTAAAGAGGAACTTGCCAAAAGAGGAAGAAAGTCTTGATTGTGAATGGTGGGTGATGGAGGAGTTTGCAAGGGAGTCATCTTTTGTACATGAATAATTCTGTGTCCTATTCTTCACAAATATTCAGGGTTCATGATTACTTATGTACTCAAACTTCACTTAAAAATTGAGGTATAACACACACACACACACACACACACACACTCACACACACACACACCATTTGGGCCAAATTAAGGCTTGATAAGAAGGTGCTTTAAACACATGTATAGAGCATGTGTATTCAACAAATAAATGGTAGAAGATTCTATTCTTCCATCCCTCATACTTTGTGCAATGATGAAAACCCAAACATGGTGGGTTTATCCCAACATCCTGCATAATTCAAGTTTGTCCATATATTATTCTGAATAAAAACTATATGCCAAATTGATGAGTATGTGCTAAAACTAATAAAAACATCACATCATGTCACATTCATTAGGTACGGTATTTTGAGGAAAAGTCATTATGTTAAACGAATGGCAAAAAGTCATTAATCTAACAGTTTTATGCACACCAAGTCTATAAATTTCAATGTTCTTACCTTGGTCTCAACACTTATGTTATCGGCCCTGCCTACTCCCACATCTTCATTTGTATCACTCTTCTCTCACTCATTCTGCTCCAGCCACCCTGACCTCCTTTTTGATCTTCCCATATGCCAGCCTCACTTGTCTCAAAGTCTTTACAATGGCTATGATCTCTGCTGAGAATGCTCTTTACTCCACATGGTAATATGGCTCAGAGAATGCAAGCTCCTTGAAGACAAAGACTTTGTTTGCTTTTATCACTGCTCTATCCCCAATACTTTAGCACAGAGTAGATACTCAACAAATAGTTGATGCTGAACAAATGAATGAACAAATGACATGTCTGTTTATAGACATATTAAGCAAAAGAACTGTCATGGCCCAAGAAGAGTAGAATATGAGAAGTTTCCTTTTTGATTTTAGGGTTCATTTGTTTTGCTTTTGTTTTTATTTTGTTTTGTTTTGTTTTAGTTTTGTTTAGTTTTGCTTGAAGACAACCACACTGCCCACACCACCTTGAATAATGGTGCTTCAGAAAAGATGGGAAGATGTGAGTAAATATGAATAAGTAATCAAGGAGCTTTAAAAAATGTACAAGCCTCTGAAATAATATTCAGAAAAATTTTTCTATATTCCTAGGAGGAATGTTTTTCAAAAAATTCTCTAAGAATTGCTTTTGATACATATGTTTTTGCAAAGTTAACTTACAGAGAAACCAATAATCATCTGTGTTTTTAAGTAGGCCAATTTTTTAAGTTAATTTTTAAAGTTATCTTTTGAAAATCTATCAGTTTTTAAGGTGTTGATCAAAAAGATAAGTTAATATTAAAATATTTCCTTTGGGGCCAACAGACACATGAAAAGATGCTCAATGTCACTAATCATCAGGGAAATACAAATCAAACCGCAATGAGGTAATACCAGTCAGAACAGCCATCCAAAAGACTAGACACACCAAGTGGAGAAAAGGGAACTCGCATGCACTACTGGTGGGTCTGTAAATTGATGCAGTACTATGGAAAACAGTATGGAGTTTTCTCACAAAATTAAAAATACAAATGCCAATGATCTAGTAGTTCTACTGTAGAATGTTTACCCAAAGAAAATGACAACACTAATTTGAAAAGACACATGCACCCCTATGTTTATCACAGTATTATTTACAATAGCCAAGATATGGAAACAAACCAAGTGTTCATTGATAGATGAATAACACATGAAATATGTTTTTATGTAACATACATGTTTGTATGTATACATACACATACAGACAATGTAATATTAGTCATAAAAAAGTGAAATCTTGCTATTTGCGACATGGATATATCTATAGGGTATTACACAAAGTGAAATAAATCAGACTGAGAAAGACAAGTACTATAAGATATCTATTATGTGGGGGGGGGGAGAGAGAGAGACTCAAATACTGAGAACAAACCAGTAGTTACCAGACAGAAGGGGAATGGGGGGGACGGAAAAATAGGTGAGGGGGTATAAACTTCTAGTTATAAAATAAGTCACAGATGAGAAGTACAGCATAGAGAGCATAGTAACTTATTACAGTGACAGATATAACTATACAATGTTCATCCCAAGGACTATGTGTCCAATTCTCAAATCACTATGTTACATACCTGAAATTAATATAACAATGTATCTCAACTATACTTGATTTAAAAATGTTTCATTTGTATTGTGCGAATCTGGGTGATTAAAAATACATTATAACATCTGCATAACTATACTATATGCATGTTTCTATGCTATCAATGTATTTTCTCATTTGATCCCTACAATCACACTACATCAGAAAAGATAGTCACCATATTCCTATTTCATACATAAGAAAACCGGAGTGAGAAGAGATTATACTATTTAATAAATAACAGAACAAGCCAGGAATAGAAGATATATACATGACTCTGGACCAGTACTTGCTCTTCCAAAAGGCTTTCAGAAAATCAGTGATATTTCCAGCAAAGAATCATAAAGCCTGAAGCTAGCTAGTAATCATACCCTCATTAGAGAATCCATTTTTAGCTAATCAAGCTCTGTGCCCATAGACTTATCCCTTACAGCTTTTCCAAAAAAAAAAAAAAATCCCTTACAAATTGCTTGTTTGCTCTACATTTCATACAGTGTTACGAAGAAATATAGCAGCTCCATTAACACATCACACAACAGGTGAAATTGGAGAGCTCAGTAGGACTCCATAGGTACATAAAATAGAAATGAGTTAGGAGAAAAATCTATGAGTAGAAACAAACTAAAACATAATCCTTTCTCATTCTGTGAGATCGTTTTTTTTTCTTCCTTCTTTTTATAAATATAATGGTCTCTAATATGATATGTCCCATAGAGTTTTAGAAGTTATTCCTCATTCTAGAATGTCTGGCTTTCACAGAAAGTCAGATTTAAACTTTACAGAATCATTATTCACTTCACTCAGTGTGGTTCATGAATCTCATATTCCATGATTTATGCATGGAAATCGCCAGCACTGTCAAAGAATATCAGCCTGAACTCTGCACAAGATTTGTGTGTGTGTGTGTGTGTGTGTGTAGTATCAAATTCATATGCTAGTTTGTGTATGTTTATCTGATGGCTAATTTTTGCTTATATTTTCCACAATAAAATTAAGTTGAATGCATTTTAATATGTCAATTTCATTTCTGCAAAAATTTTGTAACCAAGGTAATATCTAGCCAATGCCTATTAGGTTAATTTACACGAAAGTCATTTTGACACAAGGCAAACAGGTTTCATCTGCTCTACAGTAGCACAGTTTCCTAAAAATCACCAAGTTGAGTCAGAACTGATCCATGCAGTCCAGGATATAGCCTTTGATAATCAGGACAACACAAAGCAGTACAAGAGGTTTTTTTCTAAAATATAAGATAAAAAAATAAAGACCCACTCAATAGGAACTTTCAATGTCCTTTAGTTTTTTTTTAAGCTGCTTATTTTTAAAATCCTTCTCAGACACATAAAGGAATCAAACAGGAAATTCTGGAATGTAACAGTGGTCTAACAAAAGCAAGCCAATCTCATCACCAGCTCAGATGCATGTACTACCCAGTCTTGGAGGTGCTTCTGCAAAGTGACTAGTTCCAAACTGGGAAAGATGCCTTTAGACCCTCCATCTATGAATAAAAAATGTCACTAACCTCAGGATCTCATGACTATTAAGATGGAGTCTGAGGACTCCCCTGGAGTTTGGCAGAAGCATTTATGCTGTTCTTAGCCTACTGGTCCATCTAATTCTTTAGCCTCTATTACATAGACCCCGCTTTGACCATTTTTGTGCTCCGTGTTGATATTAAACATTAACTGATTCATAATAGTACTTGTAAGAATATCATTTTAACAAATATAAAGTATTTCAAAATGTGTCTGGCACATAGTAAGCACTTAAAAATGTTAATTTTGTTTAAATTGTGTAATAGTGACTTCCCAATAGGATACAGTGTTTTTCTACTTTTCCTTCAGAAATATGGACAATTATATCCAAACATTTATTGATTACAATAAGCATCTTCTCCCTATCTCCTAATTTCTATATGAAACTCAGTTTATTTCAGTGCTGACCACTTCCCTACACTTTATATCTGTATATCCAACTTTTGGCCAATATTTCTTGGGCATCTACTAGATATATCAGCCTTAGTATGGCTCCAACAAAATTCTTAATTTCTTTACACCCTCTACTCCTACTCACTTCTCTATCTCAGTAATAACATTCCCCCAGGGGCACCTGTGTGGCTAAGCTGGTTGAGCAGCTGACTATTGGTTTCGGCTCAGGTCATGATCTCGTGAGTCATGAGATCAAGCCCCATACCAGGCTTGGCGCTCAGTGGGAGTCTGCTTAAAGATTCTCTCCCTCCTTGCCCTTTCCCCCCACTTCCTCTCTCAAATAAATCTTGGGGCACCTGAGTGGTGCAGTTCAGTTAAGCATCCGATTCTTGGTTTTGGCTCAGGTTGTGATCTCAAGGTCGTGGAATCCAGCCCTGTGTCAGGCTTCATGCTCAGCATAGAGTCTGCTTAAGATTACTGCTCTCTCTCTGCCCCTCCCCACCCTCTCTAAAATAAATAAAGCTTTTAAAACAATAGATAAATCTTCACCAAAGAAAATAAATTCCACCAGTTACTCAAGTTGAAAACACAGCAGTCATCCTTGACCCTTTAATCTACAGATCACTATTTTCTTCCTCAGTATTATTTATGGCAAAGTCACAGGCTATTTCTTCTGTTCTCTTGGCTAGAGATACCTTCAAATCACCTCAGTGTTTTGCCCCATCTTGGTTTTGCTGCTCCCATTGCATTTCTTTGACTGTTCAACTGAAAGAAGCTTTTTTTTTTAAGAAGATTAAAATGTTTCCTGCCTCCCAACATTTATTTTCTGAATCCCAAAGATACAAAGACACAAAGGAAACTAATGTGGTAGAAAATTCAGAATTTTCAAATTCTCCTAGTATTTTCTTATTGAGGAACTTCTCTGGCCATGTTTTCTAAATCAGCAGGTCTCAAATAGTTTCCCATCACAAAATGTGTTTTTTTACTTTCTTATGGACGATATCCGCTCAACTTCTTTGTTAACCATAAAACTCCCACCCCCTTTTTAGGTCAAACAAATATATACAAATCAGTGAGAATCTGATTAACAGTAGTTTACCTTAAATTAGCCATAATTAAATAAAACTAATTTGACAAATTTAGCATTATTAAAAGTATTATTAGTATGATTATTGAAAGTACTAAAAGTATGATCATTTAAAGTATTACACTGTATAACACACATCAGCCTCAGCCACAATGACAGGAAATAGCTGTTTTTGAAGACCACTTAGGCTTAAGCTGATAAACCAGTTACCTTAATTTAATTAATACATGAAAAGTGAGTGGTGCTGTCCTTCCTAATCAAGATCTTCATTTATTCAGATCCTGTACAAATGACCCTTGTTGATCATTAAGTTCATACAAAAACAAAACAAAAAATAACAACAACAACAAAAAAAAAACCTGTTCATCTTTGAGAAGTTTGCAGCATAGTACAAATTCAAAGAAACAAACCAAATAAAGTGACCTCTTTTAGGTTCCTGCAAGGAAAAACCAGAGAGATACAAGGGTCCCCATATAGAAACCATGGAGGTATTTTACTACCCTTTGCCTTCATGCTGGACAGCTATGCTCACCCATATCCTGACTATGTCTGCAATATTAGTGGTAAGATCATACATAAGGTAAGATAGATATAATGTAATTTTTCTTTACTCATTCTAACCAAATATACTGAGTGTACATTTTTTTATTTTCTTGCGTTCAAGATATCCAAAAGAAAAGCAAGCTTTGGAGTTATAATGATTAAGTATATTGTCTTTTTGCTCAGTTTCCTTTACAGTAAACATCCACTATTTTGATAGGCAGATATTTTCTACTCAAAAGGCAGCAAACCTGTAGAAAAATATATATTTTATATAAGTTCCAGACACATGGCAAAACCATTAGAATTTCAGTATATCCTTCAAGTTCCCCTTGAAAAGTCTTGACCCTTTCAATAAAAACCAAAACAATGATGAGCCTTCCCTAATTCAGTAGTTCTTTTGGTTATGAACCATCCACTCAAGAACTAGGTGCTGATATTGCTAATGAACAATGTTTACAGTGAATACATTAAAGAGCTTCCAATTAAGCTCAAGCAAATAGAACACTGGTCTTTCCTCTGCCCTCATAAATTCATGTGACCGTTGAGCTGTTACTTCTTGTAGGATTTTTTATCTGGAAAAATTGACTTGGACACTTTCACCTCTCCTTTTAGACTCTCCCTCTCCTTTATAATTCTAAGTATATTTATCCTCCTTAGTACCACCTCTTATTTTCCTTCCTTCACTTCATATATCTGCTCTTGCTATTCATAAGCCTGATTTAGTCACCGTGTGTTATCTTTATATGCTGCTTCAGCTACACGTGTTTAAGAACTCATTCGGTTGCTGTGAGGCTTGTCCACAGCGGTACAGTACTTGGAAGGTTCTTTCATTTAGTATTAAACAAAAGCTATTCAAGACTCCATTTTTATAAAATTCACAAATGGTAATATATAGCTATTAATGCTGATCTGGATAATACATCCTGGCATTTAATATTTCAGGAAAAATTCTAATTTTCTCAATTTTATAACATTTTATAGACGAATTGCAATAAAAGACAGTATGAAAATTTCTAAAGGTGCTAATAACATTTAATCTCTCACAAAAAAAGAACCCTATGACTACTGAATAACTATTATTAGACTTTGTGGTTATGACAAAAATCTGCCTACAAAGTACCTTGTATCTTGCAATTTGATCTCTTTCCACATAATTCTAGAGAGAGTTTTTTTGTTTGTTGGTTTTGGATTTTTTTGTTATTTTAGGGAGCAAGCAAACAAGCAGCAGGCAGGGGAAGAGGGAGAGAAAAACTCAAGCAGAGGGGCGCCTGGGTGGCTCAGTCCTAAGCGTCTGCCTTCGGCTCAGGGCGTGATCCCGGCGTTATGGGATCGAGCCCCACATCAGGCTCCTCTGCTGAGAGCCTGCTTCTTCCTCTCCCACTCCCCCTGCTTGTGTTCCCTCTCTCGCTGGCTGTCTCTCTCTGTCTAATAAATAAATAAATAAATCTTAAAAAAAAAAACCAAATATTTTAGCATTTACAAAATAAATTTAATTGTGACAGTCTTGTCTAATGAGTGTATGTGTCCACTTGGTCATTAATAACAGCATTCCCTTCATGAAGATGAATTTATGTAGCCACCATCATTGCAATTCTCACTTCCAAATGTTTGGAAGGTAGACTGATGAAGAAAAACATGCACTGAACTGGTACGTAAAATAACTAGTTTTTAGTCTGAGTTCTGCTAATAAATAGCTATATTTCATTTGATCCGATTCTAGATATTTAAGAACCACTGTTTTCCAGTATGCAAAATAAAGTCATCCAGGATGACTGTGCTCATGCCCAAGGCTGCTTCTTACAGGGAGTGGCCTCAGAGACCTCACACTGGAGAAATGCACTTCAGGAAATTATTCTTCCCAAGTGTGATAGGCAGAATAATGGCTTTTCAAAGTGGGTCATATTTTCATTGCTAAAAAGTAAAAATGATAGGTATTACATCTGCAGGTAGAATTAAGGCTGCTGATCAAATAACTTTGAGATTGGCATATTTTCCCAGATTATCAAGGCGGGCCCAATATAACAATAAAAACCCTTATAATATGGAAGAGGGAGGCAGTCAAGTCGGTATCAGAGTGATGCAGCATGAGAAATCTTGAGAAGTTTTTGCTGGCTTTGAAAATAGACAAGGACCACTAGTCAAAAAACTGATTGAATGCAGAACCTGGAAAAAAGCAAGGAATTGGGTGCTCCCTTTGAGCCTCCAGAAGGAAAGCAGACAAGCTGTTACGGCCTGATTTTAACCCGTGGAAACTCAGTCTGGACTTCTGACCTCCAAACAATATGATAATGAATTTGTTTTGTTTTAATCTACCAAGTTTCTGATGATTTATTATAGAGCAAAAGAAAATAATCGCATCAAGTCATTAAATAAACAGCAATATAATACCAAAGATGGAAGAAGAGAATCCGTTTCCAAATTACCACAACCACAACGAAACATCTACTTTCCCGAAAAAAATTACACATGCAAAGAAACAGAAAAATGTGACCCATACACAGGAAAAGCAGCAGGCAACAGAAACTGTGAGAGGGCCCAGATGTCACATTTAATTGACACAGGCTTCAAAGAAGCCACTATAAACATATTTAAAGAACTAAAAGAAACCAGAATTAGAGGGAAAAAATGGAAGATGTGAAGACAACGTCACAAAGAGAGTAAAGAACCAGATGGGAATACTGCAGTTGAAAAGTACAGTGACACAAAGGAAAAAATAAAATCACTACAGGGGATCAATAGTGTATTTGAACTGGCATAAGAAAGAATCAAGGTACTTGAAGATAGATCAATAGAGATTATACAATCTGAAAAACAGAGAAAAGAGTAAGGAAAAAAAGCAAAAGGACAGAGCCTCAGAGAAATGTGGGACACCATTAAATATGCCAACCTTTACATAATAGAAGTACCGGAAGGGTAGAGAGAAATAGACGGAAACAAACAAACAAAATCAGAAAAGTGACTGAAAATGTTCCAATATTATAACAAAAACAAACAAACAAACATTAACCTAAACCCTCCAAGAAGCTCGATGAACTCCAAGTAGCTGTTTTGTGTTTGTTCTAGCCTTTGACAGTGTGGGTATAAGCTAGGAATGCCTGGGGCACTCAAAGGAGCCAGTACTACTTATGGCAAACCTCCTGCCCCCCCCCTTTCCATCTCCCCACCCACCACCAGACATTTCCCTGACTGGAGCCAAATGTTGGGGCCGTGCAGGCCCTGTGGTTCTTATAACTACAAGATGCACCTTGGCAACAAACATCAGGAGAAATAAAAATGTATTATTCACAAGTCGTAGAGAATACAGGGCACACTGGGGCCACACAGTGAGGTTGCGGGTAGAGAGGCAGACAGAGGACAGACACACAGAAAGAGAAAGGAACTGCAGCTCTGCCTTTATTGGGGTTGAGAGTGGAGTCCCTAGGCTTTCACAGGTTTACTCTTCATATTTAAAACAAGGATGAAAATCTGGGACGCCTGGGTTGTTCAGTTGATTAAGTGGCTGTTTTCAGCCCAGGTCATGATCCCAGGGTCGTGGGATCGAGTCCTGCATTGGGCTCCTTGCTCAGGGGGCTCCTTGCTTGTGCTGTCTCTCTGACAAATAAATAAAATCTTTAAAAAAAAATTAAAGTGCAGAAAGGGAAATACAGGGGCATTCAATTAGTTACCTAGGTCACCCAGGGCTTTCCAAAAGCAGAACTTTAGTAGTGGGGGTAGTCTGGATCTTTACCTAGTTGTACAGCTAGCAATACGTTCATTCAAGGTGTAGGTCTTTGAAATGGATGTGTCAATGATCAAAAGCTTACTGTCAAACACTTATGTTACAGTCAAAAAAGCTAAATGTCAGGCACCTACACTACAGTAATATAAATTCAAAGAGAGCTACAGCAATAGAAACACAAAAAGCTATAACAGACACATCATAGAAACTATTCTGAGGACCAAAGACAAAGAAAATTTTGATAATACAAGAGAAAATCACCTGTCACATTCAAAGAAACCCAACTATGATTAATCACCGACTTATAACTAGACATAATAAAGATCAGAAGACACGGGGACTACTTAAAAGAAGAAAACTACTGAAAGAATAAAAGCTGTCAACCAAGAATCTTATAGCCAATAAAACTATCTTCAAAAATGAAGAGGATATAAAGACATTTACAAAACAAAAAAATGAAATAAAGGATGATCTTAAAAGTGAAAGCAAGTGATAGAGTAATTCAAATCTACATGAAAAACAAAGAGCAACCGTAAAGGTAATTACATAATTATGAGAGACAGTATAAATGACTACTTTTTTCTTCTGTTTTTTTTTTAAATAAATAGGTTTATAATTGCATTGTTGGAACTATACCAAATAGAAATGTAATTAATTTCACGATAGCAGCAGCAAGTAGGTAGGTAGGAAGAAAGCTGTACCAAAGTAAAGGATGCCAGATGGTAATGGGAATCTATAGGAACAAAAGACGAGAACTCAAAATAGTAAATAAGTTTAATACAACAGATTAAATACGTACTTGCTTTCCCTTCTCAGTTTTCTTAGTAGACATGAAATTATTATACAAAGTAATAATTAAAAGAATGTATTTTTAGGTAACAGAGATGTAATATCTATAACTAATAGCAACACAAGGGAAAGACAGAATAGAGCTATATTGGAAGAATATTTCTATGTCTCACTAGAATTATTATAAAGGTGAAGTGGAGGGGCTCCTGGGGGGCTCAGATGGTTAGGCATCCAATTCCTGATTTCATTCAGCTCAGGTTATGATCTCAGGGTCGTGAGTTTGAGTCCCCTGCCAGGCTCTGTGTTGGACGTGGAGCCTGCCTAAGATACTCTCTCCCCCTCCCTTTACACCCCTCTCCCACTCTTAAAAAAGTGAAATGGATTCTTATAGGATAAGCCCTCATTAAACTACTAAGAAGATACTTTTTAAATATATTTTTAAAAATAATTAAAGAAATTTAAAAGTTACACTAAAAAATATTACCTTTTAAAAAATAAACAGTAAAGGAGAAATAAAGAAAAATGACATGAGACATATTAAACAGTAAAAGGACAAATTAAATCCAATTATATTCATAATGGTAAGGAAATGAGTAATCTATTCAAAAGACAGATTTTAAGACTAGATAAAAAACATGAATCAAATGCTGTTTATAGGAGACATTTTAGATTCAAAGATACAAATACATAGAAAGGCCTATGTCATGCAAATAGCAACCATAAGAAAGATAGAGTGGCTATACGCCTATCAAGCAAAAAAGACTTGAAATCAAGAAAATATTACTGGAGATAAACATTTTACAAGAAAATGCAGGCCAATCCATCGACAAAATCTAGCAATATAAACATATATGCACCTAACAACAAACTCCAAACACATGAAGCAAAAATTGACAGAATTACAGGGAGAAACAGACCATTCCAATAATAATGAAAGTTCAAGAGTCTACTTTCAATATTTGAACTAAACAAAGATCAATAAAGAAATAAAAAACTTAAACACTATCAATTAGACCTAACAGATATCAATACTCCACACAAAAAGGGCAGAATATACATTCTTCTTAAATATACACAGAAAATTATCCAGGATAGATCATATGATAAGCCATAAAAAAAAAATAAACCTAAAGAATTTAAAAGGACTGAGATTATACAAAGTAAGTACAGAGGGAATCTAGACAGAGTAAAACTAGAAATCAGTAACAAAAAACAAAAACAAAAAAAAATTGGGGAATACTGACGTATCAGTGAAAACTTTAAGACCTCTATATAGCAAACAGATCAAATAAAAATTGAGAAATTAGTGAATATTTGAGGTGAATTAAAATGAAGATACCGTATATCAGAATGCAGCTAGAGAAGTGCTTATGGGAAATTTATAGCTATAAACGCAAACAAAAAACCCAGGAGACATCTCGAAACAATAATCCAGTTTGCTACATTAAGGCACTGGATAAAGGAAAGCAAATCAAACCCAAAGCAAGAAGAATAAAAAGAAATAGATATTGGAATATAAACCAGAGATTGGGGGAAAAATAAAGAAGAAAAACAAATTTGGTTTTGAAAGAATTTTTTGTTTTTAATCACAAACCTTCAGCTAGATTGACCCCTCCCCCCCAAAAAAAAAGAATCACTCAGGTCAAGAGTGAAAGAAGGTACATTACTATTTAAAAAATAAAAGGATTTAAAGATGATTACAGCACAGTTCTATGCAAATAAATTCTATATCCTAGATGTAATGGACAAATTCCTAGAAAGACACAAGTTTCTGAAACTGAAGCAACAAAAATATCGGATTGGGCCTATACCAATTAGAGCTTATATAATATTAGTAATTTTAAAACACCACAAAGACAAGCACATGTCCAGATGATTTCACCAATGGAATTCTACCAAACATTTAAAGAAACATTATCCATTCTCCCCAAACACTTCCATAAAACAGAAGAGGAAGGAAGGTTTCCTAACTAATTCATAATGTCAGTATTACCTTGATTCCAAAGCCAGACAAACCCATCACAATACTACAGATCAATATATTTTAATACTCAAAAATCTCAACAAAATACCATAAACCCAAACAAATCAAATATATAAAAAGATTATACATCATGAAGAAATGGGATTTGTCCCTGGAATGCAAATTTGAATATCTTAAAACCCAAACAAAACAAAACAAAAAAACCAGTTAATGTACTATACTATATGAATAAAGCATAAAAAACACATGATCATTTCAATAGGTACTGATACAGCATTTGACCAAAAACAAGATACTTCCATGACAAAAACACCTGATAGGTTGTCTAGGATTAAAGAGGGAAAAAAAAAAAACCCAAAAAACGAATCCATACTTAATGGTGAAAGACTGAATGGTTACTCCTTAAAATCAGGTAAGGGAAAAGAAACAGGCCATCAGCTCTGTTCCCCCACCCATTCATTCATTTATTTATTTGACATTATGCTAGAGGTGCCAGCTAGTCCAAATAGCAAGAAAATAAGAGGAAAACATTTTGGGAAGAAATAAAACTATTTGCAAATGACACCTTGCATACAGAAAATCCTAAGAAATCCACTAAAGAAAAACAGAACTCAAATGAGTTCAAAAAAACTTTGAAAGGTCAATATGCAAAAATAAACTGTTTCTTCTTCTTCTTCTTTTTTTTTTTTTTAAGATTTTATTTAAGAGAGAGAGAAAGAGTGCATGAGTTGGGGGAGGTGCAAGGGAGAGGGACAAGCCTCCCCACAGAACAGGGAGCCCTACATTCAGCTTGATTCCAGGACCCCAAGATCATGATCTGAGCTGAAATCAGATGCTTAACCAACTGAGCCACCCAGGTGCCCCCCAAAATAAACTATTTCTATATATTACCAAGGAACAATCTGAAAAATAAAATTCACATTTATCATAGCATCAAAAATTAAAGAATTTAACAAAAGAACTATAAAACTTATGCTCTGAAAATTATAAACCATTATTGTAATAAATCAGAAGACATAAATGACCAATAAATGAGATGTTCAACATCATTAGCCATCAAGGAAAGTATATCAAAATTATTAGATGCTGTTACACAGGCACCAGTATGGTTATAATAAAGATAATAACTAGTGGATATGGAGAAAATGGAAGCCTCAAACACTAACAGTACAGCTTCTTGGAAAATAGTCTGGCCCTTCCTAAAATGTCAAACAGTTACCATATTACCCTGCCACTCTATAGGGATTCAATCATAGATATATACCCAAGAAAATGGAAACATATACACATAAAAACTTTTATGTTGATGTTCACAGCAGTATTATTCATAATTGTCAAAAAGTGCAAACAACCCAAATGCCCATCAACTGATGAATGCAAGTGTATCTATAGAACGGATTATTTAGTAATTACCAGAAGTGAAGTAGTGACACAGGGCAGGAATGATGGAGGAAGGATGATGAGTGGAGGAATCTTGAAAATATTATGCTAAGTGAAAGAAGCCAGTCACAAAAGACCACATATTGCATATTCTATTTATACGAAATATCCAAAATAGAAAAAGCTACAGATTCGGAAAATGGATTAGTAGTTGCTTATGGCTGCAGGATTTGGGGTCAAATAAGAAATGACTGCTAATGGGTTTGGAATTTTTTTTTGGAGTGATGAAAATGTTCTCAAATTGATATGTGACCGTTGCATGACACTGTGAATATTAAAAAACTTAAAAAGAAATTTTGGTGAGAAGTTTATGGATAAAATAGATCATATAATCTATTTAAATATAGGCCCATGTTTTTATAACTGTATATGAAGATGAAATTTCTTAGAAAGTGTTGCTCACTTTCTAAATAAGTATGATAATTGTCATTGGCAAATGTTACCATTTCAAGACTAATTAGGCTGAACTGTGCAATTCCAATATCAGCATTCTCAGTTTATTATTAGTCTCTTTTCCCCCCTGTAGTTTTTCCTCTAATGTAACTAAATTGATTTCCTGCACTTTAAGAAGTAAATTGCAGTACATAAAACATAAATAATGATGATTTTCTGAAAAATCTCCTGGTTTGGGTATAAGCCCAAGTGATTCTAAGAACAATTCTAGACTGACTTTGTTTAAATGATCCCTTTACTGTTTTGTCACATTTCCCAAGTGACACTACAAACCTCTGCCTGTCACCGGCAAGAGACAAGATGAGCCAGACTGACAGATATAGTATAAATGTAAATCTAGATTTAATATTGTATCTGAAATACAAACCATTTTTATGGTAGCTACAAAAGAGCATATCTTACCATTAAAAGCCATGGGGTTTGTTTTGTTTGTTTGTTTGTTTGTTTGTTTGTTTGTTTGGAGAGAAGATGGCAGCAGAGTAAGAGGACCCTAGGGGTTCACTTCATCCTATGAACACAACAGTTGTCAAATCATCCCAAACCCCCCCCACCCCTCCCCCCCAACACACACATGCAAATCAACTTGAAGACTGACAGAACAAACGCCACAACTAAAGAGAGAGAAGAGGCCACATCAAAGAAGTAGGAAGTGTTGAGATGTGGTTTGGAGGAGAAACAGATAGAAGGTATCAAGGAGCAGAGGGAGCAGTAGTTAGAGAGAGAGGCAAGAAAGAGGAGCACACAGAGGAAGAAACAAGGGGAACACTTCCCCAAAGCTTAGAAAACGACAGAGGCTGAATTTCATGAGTTCTTGCAACCAATGGAACTTAAAGCCTGGAGTTTTAAAGGTCAGCAGACTTGGCTGAGATAGAGCCCAGAGGGGAAAGCACTGCTCTTTGGAGAGAAAAACGGGCAAACAACCTGGGGGGGGGGGGCAGGCAGTATGGAGACAACAATCTGAAGAGCACCAGGACACAGTGGGGAGATGGGGAGATTTTTGCTGTTCTCAGAGTTTGTCCCTTAGAGGCAGCGTTCACAGAGACACTGTGAACACTGAGCTGGCCAGTGCCATTTCCTTCCCCTCCCCCTCAGCATACACAGAGCCCCCTGTGGGAAGTTGGGCAGCACAAACACTGGTTGCATAACTTGCCTACAACAAGCCCACCCCACCCCTCTGTGCTCTGGTGGGACTGCCTTCTCAGTCAAGCTTGCCTCAGTCCCAGCACAGCAGGCCCTTCTCCCAGAAGACCAACACAAACTCCTGCCCACACCACATCTCCTGACCAGTTTTGCAGGGCCTCAGTTCTGGTAGGGGTGGTGACAGGTTTCATTTTACAAGTGGACCAGAGACCTAGCTAAAACTCCCCACATCCAGGCCAGGGACCAAACACTGCACACAGCAGACAAGGAGAGCCCCTGCAGATGACTAGCCTGAAGGTCAGAGCAGCCAGAACACAACAGCAGAGCACACAGAGCACATGTCAGAGACAAAAATGCAAAGAAGGAGGAATTCATCCCAAAAGAACAAAATAAGGTCACAGCCGGAGATCTAAGAGAAATAGATATGAATAACATGCCTGATGGAGAATTTAAAGCAACGATCATAATATTCACTGAGCTTGAGTAAAGAGATCAATGAGACCCTTACCACAGAGATAAAAGTTAAAAAAAGAATCAGAGATAAAGAATGCAATAAATGAGATTGGAAACAGGCTTGATGCAATGAACAGCAGGCTGGAAGAAGTGGAGGAATGAATTAGTGGCCTAGGAGACAAAGTAATGCAAAACAACGAAGCTGATAAAAAGAGAAAGAAGAAATATGCAAAACGAGAATAAACTTTAGGAACTCTGTGATTCCATCAAACGTAACAATACGCAGGGACACCTGGCTGGCTCAGTCAGAAGAGCATGAGACTCTTGATCTTAGGGTCATGAGTTCAAGCCACACAATGGGTGTAGAGATTACTTAAATAAACTTACAAATAAATAAATAAATAACACCCAATTTACAGAAGTCCCAGAAGGAGAGAGAAATGGGAGCAGAAAATTTATTTGAAACAGTAATAGCTAGAAACTTTCCTAATCTGGGGAAGAAAACAGACCTCTGGATCCAGGAGACATCAAAATCAACAAAAGTAAGCCAACAACAAGACACATTGTTTGCAAAATGTAGTGATATCAGTAATTATACTGAATGGAAATGGATTCAACACTAAACACTCCAAAAGACATAGGGTGCCAGAATTTATATTAAAAAAAAAAAAGACCCATCTATAGGCGACCTACCAGAGACTCATTTTAGACTTTAAGAAACCTGCAGATTGAAGGTAAAGGGGTAGAGAAACATTTATCATGCAAATGGATATTAAAAGAAAGCCATAATAGCAACATTCCTACCAAACTAGACTTCAAAACAAAGACTGTAACAAGAAACAAAAAAGGTACTATATAATAAAGAGGACAATCCAACAAGAAGATATAACAATTATAAATACTTATGCACCCACATGGGAGCACCCAAATATGTAAAACAAAGGACTTATCAATAATAATAGTAGGGGATTTAACACCCCACGCTAAATCAATGGACAGATCATCTAAACAGAAAATCAACAAGGAAATAATGGCTTTGAATGACAAACTGGACCAGATGGACTTAACAGATATATTCAGAACATTCTATCCTAAAACACCAGAATTCACATTCTTTTCAAGCACATGAAACATTCTCCAGAAGAGATCATCATAGGTAACCAAACAGGCCTCAGCAAATACAAAAATACAAAGACACATAGATTGAAGTCATACCTTGCACCTTTTCTGACCGCAATGCCACAAAGCAAAGAAGTCAACCATAAGAAAAAAGTCTGTGAAGACCACAAATACATGGAGGTTAAACAATATGCTACTAAACAATGAAGGGGTCAATCAGGAAATCAAAGAAGAAATAATACATAGGAACAAATGAAAATGAAAACAATGGTCCAAAAACTTAGGGATGCAGCAAAAGCTGTCCTAAAGAGGGAAGTATATAGCAATACAGGCCTGCCTCAAGAAGCAAG
The DNA here is from genome assembly GCF_002007445.2 of Ailuropoda melanoleuca. Taxonomy (NCBI): domain Eukaryota; kingdom Metazoa; phylum Chordata; class Mammalia; order Carnivora; family Ursidae; genus Ailuropoda; species Ailuropoda melanoleuca. The sequence continues at coordinate 135,858,752 of NC_048219.1, read as the reverse complement.
AAAAGTATCAACCTAACCTCACACCTAAAGGAACTAGAAAAAGAACAAGAAGCAAAGACACCTAGAGCCAGCCGATGGAAGGAATTAATAAAGATCAGGGCAGAAATAGGTGATAAAGGAGCTGGGAAAAAAAAAAAAAAAGACCAACAGAACACATCAATAAAACTAGGACCTGATTCTTTGAAAAAATTAATAAAATTGATAAACCTCTAGCCAGATTTATCAAAATCTGAGAGAGGAGAAATAACCAACACCACAGAAATACAGTTATAAGAAACCATTATGAAAAACTATATGCCAACAAATTGGACAACCTAGAAGAAATGGATAAATTCCTAGAAACAAATTAACAAAATAGGAAGAAATAGAAAACTAGAACCTAGAACAGACCAACAACCAGCAAAGAAATTGAACCAGCAATCAAAAAGACTCCCAACAAACAGAAGTCCAGAACTGGTTGGCTTCACAGGTAGATTGTACCAGACATTTAAAAAAAGAACTAATACCTATTCTTCTAAAACTATTCCAAAAACTCAAAGAGGAAGGAAAACTCCCAAAGTCATTCTATGAAACCAGAATTACCCAGATACCAAAATAGATAAAGACACCACTAAAAAAAAGAGAACTACAAGACAATATCCAGGATGAACACAGATGCAAAAATTCTCAATAAAACACCAGCAAACTGAATCCAACATGAATAAAATCATTTACCACAATCAAGTGTGATTTATTCCTGGGCTGAGGGGGTGGTTCAATACTCGCAAGTCAATCAATGTGATACACTATATTAATAAAAGAAAGGATAAGAACCATATGATCCTTTCAATAGATGCAGAAAAAGCAGTTGACAAAGTACAGCACCCATTCATGATAAAAACCCTCAACAAAGTAGTTTCAGAAGGAATATACCTTGACATAATAAAGGTCATATATGGAAAATCCACAGCTATTATCATCCTAGATGGGGAAAAACTGACAGCTCTTCCTCTACAATCAGGAACAAGAAAGGAATGTTCATGCTCACTCACCACTGTTATACAACATACTACTGGAAATACTAACCACAACAATTAAACAACAAAAAGGAAAGGCATCCAAATCAGCAAGGAAGAACTCAAACTTTCACTATTTGCAGATGACATTATATGCTATATAGAAAATCCGAAAGACTCCAAGAAAAAACTGCTAAAACTGTTACATGAATTCAGTAAAGTCACAGGATATTAAAAAAAAAATCAATGTACAGAAATCTACTGTATTTCTATACACCAATAATGAATCAGAAAAAAATTAAGGAATCAATCCCATTTACAGTTGTACCAAAAATAAGATCCTAGGAATAAACCTAACTAAAGTGATGAAAGACCTGTACTCTGAAAACTATAACACAACGATGATTACTGAAGAAGACCCAAAGAAATGGAAAGACATTCCATGCTCATAGAAATGAAGAATATTATTAAAATGTCTATACTACCCAAAGCAATCTACACATTTAATGCAACCCTATCAAAATGCCATTTTTCCAAGACCTAGGACAAATGATCTTAAGATTTGAATGGGAGCACAGAAGACGCCAAATCATCAAAGCAACCCTGAAAAAGAAAAATAAGGCTGGAGGCATCACAATTCCAGACTTCAAGTTACAGTACAAAGCTATAGTAACCAAAACAGTATGTCACTGGCACAAAAATAGACAACACAGAGCAATGAAAAAGAATAGAAAACCCAGAAATGAACCCACATCTATTTGGTCAATCTTCAACAAAGCAGGAAAGAATATCCAATGGGAAAAAGACAGTCTCTCTTCAGCAAAAAGTGGTGGGAAAACTGGACACAACATGCAGAAGAATGAAACAGGACCACTTTCTTATACAAAAAAATATATTCAAAATGGATTAAACACTTAAATGTGAGACATGAAACCATAAAAATCCTAGATGAGCACAGGCAGTAACTTCTTTGACATCAGCTGTAGCAACTTCTTTTTAGATGTGTCTCCTGAGGCAAGGAAAACAAAAACAAAGACTATTGGGACTACATCAAAATAAAAAGCTTCTGCATAACAAAGGAAATAATCAACAAAACTAAGAGGCAACCTATGGAATGAGAGGAGATATTAGCAAATGACATATCTGATAAGGAGTTATTATCCAAAACATATAAAGAATTTATCAAACTCAACACCCAAAAAATAAATAATTCAGCTAAAAAATGGGCAGAAGACACGAATGGACATTTTTCCAAAGACCTACATATGACCAACATGAAAAGATGCTCAATATCAATAATTATCAGGGAAGTGCAAGACTACAACGCGATAATCACTTCACACCTGTCAGAATGGCTATAGTCAACATCATCAGAAACAACAGGTGTTGGCAAGGATGTGGGAAAAGAGGAACTCTATTGCAGTGTTGGTGGGAATGAGAACTGGGTGCAACTACTCTGGAAAACACTATGAAGGTTCCTCAAAAAGTTAAAAATAGAACTACCCTATTATCCAGCAATTGCACTACTAGATATTCACCCAAAGAATACAAAAATACTAATTCAAAGGGATATGTGCACCCCAATGTTTATAACAGCATTACCTATACTAGCCAAAATATGAAAACAGCTCAAGTGTCCATCAACTGATGAACGGATAAAGCGGGTGTGAAACCCACATCCACACACACGCTGAAATACAACTTCATTAAAAAAAGAATGAAATCTTGCCATTTGCAAGACATGGATGGATCCTGAGAGTATTATGCTAAGTGAAATAAGCCAGAGAAAGCCAAATATCAAACGATTTCATTCATGTGGAATTTAAGAAACAAATGAGCAAAGGTGGGGGGGTGGGGAAGCAGCAAACCAAGAAACATACTCTTAACTATAGAGAATGCACAGTTATAGAAGGGAGGTAGGCGGGGGGATGGGTCAAATAGGTGATGGGGATTAAGGAGCGCACTTGTGGTGAGCATCTGTGATATATGGAAGTACTGAATCACTACACTGTACCACCTGAAACTAATATTGTACTGTATGTCAACTAACTGGAATTTAAATTAAAAGAAAAAAACTTTAAAAAGCCATGGGTGGGGCGCCTGGGTGGCACAGCGGTTAAGCATCTGCCTTCGGCTCAGGGCGTGATGCCGGCATTATGGGATCAAGCCCCACATCAGGCTCCTCCGCTATGAGCCTGCTTCTTCCTCTCCCACTCCCCCTGCTTGTGTTCCCTCTCTCGCTGGCTGTCTATATCTCTGTCGAATAAATAAATAAAATCTTTTTAAAAAAATTTAAAAAAATAAGTAAAAATAAAAAGCCATGGGTTTTTTTGTTTTAAATTTCCATGCATGGGACCCTCAGGGGATATAAAAATTTCCCAGGTTATGTGCCAAGAATTCCCGGGGGATAGACGACTGTGACAGGATGGGCAAATGTGACTAAAATGTCAGTTCCCATATTTAAGCACCAGAGAGCCTTCACTCATGTTCAGAAGTCTTCTGAACTCTTAAAATCTACTCATGGATATTAATTAGACCAAGGTATGATAGAATGGATGTGTTCTGGTATATGGCAGCTCTGGTTATTGGCTTTCCTAGACCCTTGGGAGCCCTGGATATGCTAGATACACAATGGGTTAGGCAGGGATCTCTCTTTTTTTTTTTTTTTTTTTAATCCCTTTCAGGGATTTTTAGGTCAATATAGTGTCAGAGACTATAAACTCTTTAGGAGTAAATCTTAAAATCTAGTGATCTGTGAAAACTAAAAACTTTCCCACATATCCCTTGAACTAGTTTCAACCCACACTTGCCCTCTCAAACGAATGGCTGTGTGTCACACAACCTACACAGCCATATATAGTGGCACTGGCTTTATGGTCATAGAAATGGAATACAGTAGGACAATAGTTCCTTTAAATGTTGGCAACACTATTTTAATCTGAAAATACCAACTCCACTAAAAAATAGTATTTCCCAATTGAGAATCTGGTTTTTAGTGTCTGCGTAGAACTAACAATCAGAAAATAACCTCATATACGTCAAAGGAATGCTGTGTTGTGGTTAAAGCACATAAATTTCAGCCTGAACTTCATTGGTCATTTCCATATCTGAGTTTTCACTTAGAAAAATAAAGACAACTAAAAATATTCATTAAGCCCTTTGAAATTCTCAAATACAACGATCAAGGGACTTCTACAATTTTCACCTTAAATATGAATGTTTATCTTTATATTTTATTTTACATCTGAAGATGATTTGGCTGATATTTTTAACATGTTACTCTAGTTGGAACTAAGGCAAGATATGAAATTGTTTGCATTTCATAGTTTAAGTGTCTGTGTACTTAAATAGCAAGTATAAAAATACAATAGATTTATTCAGAGGCAAATAAAGCAAAATTAGTCTCTTATATAAAATATGGATATCAACTATTTGTTCACTTATTCATTCAAAAAATAGTCCTTGAGCTCCTACCACGCACTGTGTTAGGAAGTGAAAATATAATGGAAAAAAAAAAAAAGTCAGATATGCTCTCTGCTTTTGAGGCTTTTGTACTCCAATGGAGGAGAAGCTACAATACAAGTAATGACATTATAAAATGTAATATTCACAGCTGAAATAAGCTTCAGCTTCTCCCTTATATTCAAAAGCACCATAACAGCAAGTTGTTGTGTCCAGTCTTATAATTCCATGTGCCTCTAGTGCTTGTAATAGTGGCTGTCATATAATCAAAGTTCAATAAACATCTTGAATTAATATATAAATATTGAGCTCCATAAAGAGGATATGAGCTAGAAAAATATTTTTTTGGAGTAATCACCTATAAGCAAATTGCCTCTAGAGAGTACATAGCCTTAAAAGAGAAGAAAGCATAAGGCTGAATCTTCAGGAATTCTAACATTCAATGAGTGGGCAAAGGAGAAACCTGAAAGGAAACACAGTTGTCTCCAGAGGGTGAAGAGGATTAACTAGGATATAGCTTCCGCAGTAAAGGAAGAGGATGTCTCAAGACAGTGATCATTAACGTTGATTGCTGCTGATTAAGACCGAGTAAGAGGAGAAGTGGACAAAATTTCTACCATACTAAGAGATAAGAGGGTCATTATTGATATATTTCTTAAAGTTTAATAAAATGATAGGGGTGGGTTTTCAGTGGGTTTTAAAAGGCAGTGTAAAGTAAGTACATGGCAGAAGCATTTGGCTATGAATTGAAGGGAGAGATGGTACGATAGCTTGAGTCAAATATATCAATTTCAAATACTCATGGAAGAGAAATTTCTGAGAATATGAAAACAATGATATACAAAGCACATTCATTCATTCAAAAAAAATATTTACTGAGATCTGCCCCAATATTTGAGATATCTGGGTTAAACAAAACAAAATCTGCCCCAATACTTGGGATATATGGGTGAAACAAAACAAAACAAAATAAAACAAAAAAATAAGAAAAGCTCCTTTGTTCATGTAACTTAGATCATGAAAATTGATGGATTGTACTTGGAAATAAGAGCACTCTCTATTATAATGGTAGTAAAATAAGTTTGGAGGAGAGAATTACGGACACCTGGAGCTATGTGTGTCAGTCAGAAGGCGGAGTTATGCTGCATTAATTAACAAACTGCATCAAAATCTCAGTGGTTTAACATTCTCATTCATGCAGCGGTGGGCAGACAGCTAACATTCATGGGGTAATTCAGAATTCTAAGCGTTCTTAAGGCACCTTTTAGCACAATGTGTCAGGATTCACACAAGCAGGGGAAAGGAGTATGGAGAAGCAATTTTAAATGATACCACTTCCATTTTAATGACTGAAGAAAGTCAGCTCTAACACCAACAAATAATCCTTCTATACACCTAGGAACACAAACGGTTCTAGAAATACTGCAAGCACAAGTAATATCTACCAAACAGTAAGTTCTAGTTTTCAATCAGTCCCTGTACACATCCTATTACCTACTCATCCTTGGCCAGGATTTGTCAATTCAGACATCGCATTAGAATCAAGTAAAAAAAAAATTAGCGTGTGGACCCAGGTCTAGTGATGTGGGTTTAATTTTTCTTGAATAGAACACCTATGACTGAGAATTGCTTTCTTGGAGAATACTCTTAAAATTTTTCATCTAGGTGGATATAAGCAATGTTTATAGCATAATTCCAATCACTTGTCTTATAGTGACCATATCTTTATCTCTATCATTATAGGTGACACATCAACCATAGATTATTACACAAAGCAATAGAACTACTTTATGCAATTAAAAAGCATTAACTAAAAAAAAAGAAGGAATTCTCATCCTTATTCCATAAAGCCACTTCCCTCCTCTCACGTCTTATCTTCCCTTGGCTCATGTGTCAGGTATACCTACAGGTTAATGTTCTTATTGATTTTTTCAGTGTACTGTTATTCCAAATACATATTTAAGTTGGTAGTTTAACCTTACATTTTTTATTTTAAGATACTGTGATCTTAATGATTTTTTCCCATCATTTGCTTTGGAAACCGTATTTTAGATGTATGTCACCAATTTTCTTAAAAACATTTTTTAAAAAAGCCCTAAAGTTAGCTTTCCTTGCAAATATAGTAATATCTGAGGTGTCTGACAAGTGTCCTCTCCCTCCAAATTTCTCCCTTAAATCCTTGCTATAGTCTCAAGTATCCCATCACTAAAGTAAACTATTTTTAAACTAACTCTGTTACAATGCATATATGTCTTTGGAAAGGACTTAGCCCTTAAGCTGTAACAATCATTAGCCCTTATATGAAGATTAATTTGTCAACTGTCATCTTAGAAATTGGAGTGCAATTCCCATTGTCTCCTGTCACAGAAGAGGTAAAGTTTAACGAGGGAGCAAAGTTTTTGAAGAGATAACAGGGAAGTACTAAATGTTACTGCCAAGAAAGGGCACCATGATAGCACCCTGAAGTCAAGGAGCCTGGGTCACTAGAGTCCCCATGCTGGCCCAGGATGTCTAGAGACAGAAAAAAAGTGGTGCGATATTGACTTAGAAGGTAGAGATGAGAAATACAATACAAAATAAAAGTTTGCCTACCTCCCACTTTTGCTTACCTTCAAATTCTCCTTTAGATACATTGCTATCTAAGTGGGGGGAAAAAAATCACTGACCACTCTTGTTTCATTAGAAAGACACCACAGAAGAGTCAGGGTGGTGTGGTAGAATGAGCTGAGCAGATTCGAGTGTCACAGGCCTGGGTTCAAACATACAGCTCAGATACTAAATGGCTATATGAATTTGAACAAGTCACTAAACTTTGTTTCTTTCAGTTTCCTTATCTGAACAATGACAAAAATCAGAAAATTGAATATAAAGCAACCAAAATACAATTCATGCTCAATAAAAGACAGTTTATTGTAATTATTACCAATGGCAAGGTATGTACTCTGCATTAAAACACAACTCTGCCATCCCATGCAAAATGAGAATGACAACATGCACTCAAAGAATCCATACAATGCTCAAACTGCGGGACTCTGATCATCACTCTGGTAAGACTGCATAAACAGGTAAGATATATACAGTCCTCTGTCAGTAGTTATGGGTGTGAATAATGGCCACGTATTCAGAAGTAGATATAAAATAAATGGAGACTCCTGAGATATAACATGTGATTCTCCTTAAAAATAAAAGTGACTAATTTCGACCTTAAACAGAAACTATGTTTATTAATTTCCCCATGCCGCCATGCTTCCAAAGAAATAGAAAGTATTTCATTAAATACCTTTAAATGTTTCTTAGTATCCACTTAGAATATTATGAAATGGGATCTAAAATGTCATTTCTCATTTCAAAACACATGAGTATAACTAACTGCAGAAAATGTCAAGGTGTTGGCTATTTTTTTTTCCAGTAAATGACTGGACTAGAATTTAAACTATATACTACATAATGTGTCGAATTTACCTACTGAAATGCTATAATCTTTTCCTTTATTTTTATTACTAATAGCCACATATATACTTCTTATACACCTTATTTCTCAAATCCTTGAACATTCTGTGCTGAAATAGTAAAATGATTTCTTTACAAACTATATCTTCATGGGGCGCCTGGGTGGCACAGTGGTTAAGCGTTTGCCTTTGGCTCAGCACGTGATCCCGGCATTATGGGATCGAGCCCCACATCAAGCTCCTCCACTATGAGCCTGCTTCTTCCTCTCCCACTCCCCCTGCTTGTGTTCCCTCTCTCGCTGGCTGTCTCTATCTCTGTCGAATAAATAAATAAAATCTTTAAAAAAAAAGTATATCTTCATTTTCTTATGATTTGGTTTTATTGGATGCAATTGATAACATCAATAGTAAAATTCTCTGAAACACTTTATAGCTAATGGATGTTACTGGGAATGATCTAGTACAAGTTAAAAAACATCTGGTGACTCTATAAAATAAATGAGACAGACTCTATGCCATATATTAATTATGCACCCCACCTAAATTTGTGTTATAAAAAAATTGTATTTTATTTTGTCTTCTGCATAAACGTGATGTTTGAGAACCACTCTTCATGTCTGCAACTTTCTTCTATAACCAATTTAACTGAAACTAATCTGTTCAGTAAAAACATTGAGAAACCATGGGAAATGGGCCATATACTCCCACAATTTTAATTCAGACAGCTAACATTTGTAAATCCTGCTTCATTTCACAAAAGGTTAAACATCTGCCAACATCTATTCTTCATAGCAGTAGGTCTATGTTGTACCATTATCCAGAATCTAGCTAATAGGGGAATTTTAGCGTGCTGCTGTGCTATCAGCTTCAAGAAGAAATGTGTAGATTTCTCAGTGTCTTAGAATTTAACTCACTGGCTACAGGATTTTCATTGTTAATTTTAGCAAAATCACAAGTAATAGCTAAAAAAAGAGAAAAATGCCAATGGGGGAATCAGTATTTTAATATGTAGGACAGTTATTTTACATTTTAGAATAAATACTGAAAGATTGCACTGATTTTTCAAAGAATTATTTTTACATTTTCTGATTTCCCCATAACACCTTTTTGATTCACAGTTATTCTTGATCATGAATTGGTCTTTTCAGCCATATCCCTGTACATGAATAACAATGATGCCAGCAGTAGCAGCAGCTGCTGCAAAAAGGCAAGACTCTTTTTAAAGTAACTTGCCTGCATTCTACATTATGCAAGACCTGGAAATAGATTACATTATAAATCTGGAAGACAAGCTGTGCAGTCCAGAGGTGAAGACCCTCAATACAGACACAAAGATCTTTAAGAAACTTTACATTTCAACTAACGAACCAATAAAGAGTACATTAAAATATGCCAATGTGTCAATAAGACATTACATATTGTGCCATGCACAAAACACTCTGAATCATTTGTGATTCAGAATGTGCAAAGAAGAGAGGGAAAAAAAGTTATTTTAATGGTAATTTTTGAAAATAGAATAAGTGGTAAAAAAGAGGTTTGTATTTCAGGTTCTAATATAAAATGTGGTTTTAAATAAATGCCACTCTCAGCATTTTGTGTTTAGCCAAGTACTATGAGAACATTGAACCCTTATTGTTCAGTTTGATACAGAACTGTTTTTTGTTTGTTTTTGCTTTTTTGCTTGTTTTTAAAGATTTTATTTATTTGAGAGAGAGCAAGCATGAACTGGGAGAGGGTGAGGGGGGCAGAGGGACAGAAAGAAGCATACTCCCCGCTGAGCAGGGAGCCTATGCAGGTCTCCATCCCCAGACCCAGAGATCATGACCTGAGCTGAAGACAAATGCTTAACCGACTAAGCCACCCAGGTGCCCCTAGAACTGTTTTATGAGAAAAATAGTTCTTTATTCTTAGTATTAATAAGAAATTACTTCTTGCGATTTCTATCTCACCAACTACATTTCTGGAATTATCTCAAATCCTATCATCTTCTCATGGTGGCCATTTTATTTTGGATACATGATTTATAGATCAGAGTTCTAGAAAACAATGATAAGACAATTTAAGAATATGCAGCGCATATCTCTCAGTGGGATGATAAAAGGAGGTTCACGTTAAAAGAAGAAACAGGGGCTTCTGAAAAAGAAAGAGGCTGGCAATAATTCGAGGTAATAAATGCATTCAGATTCACGGACATAGAGGTAAGTATACAACAGTTCTTAACCTTTGAAGAATTTATAATCCCCTCATTGATAAAATCTATGAGGTGCTATAGGAACAAGAAGGAAAAAAAGCACTGAAATATAACTATGTGGAAAAGTGGCTATAAAACAGTTTATCTAGAGCTGAGTTAAAAAAAAAAAAAATCTTCATGGAAAGTTGGGGAGGCTAAGAATGTCCCAGACAGTTTAAAGCTGGAGATAGGTCGCCTGGGATAGGGTGACAAGATTTTCAAAATTAAAAAGCAATCGCACTGATAGTTTCATAAGGAGTGCTGAGTAACCACGGAAAAGCTATGCCTCATTGAGATTTTTATAAGGGTTAATTTCACAGAGATGAAGTACCTTCTTCCCTCACCCCAGAAGGTACAGCAAACCAAACATACATTCTCAAAAACTGGTCTATTCTACTGGGCCCAGTGTTAGATAACATTGTGTCAATGCTGTGCAGGATGACAATTACCAAGGAAACTCACACCCACCAATTTACAAACAGGAAACTGACACTTAAGTCCATTCATGAAAAAGAATGGACACTGTATTTCTACCCTTGGAATCAAATATACGTATTTTATATCCAAAAAAAAAATATACTAACATATAGGACCAAACTACCTTTTAAGAAAATAATACCCTCAAAAAAACCTATCAACAGAAACCTATATCCTATTGACCTGAATGTCAGACTCTGCAACACCAAATTCTCACCCCCCCCTTTAGTTTGGCCTTCCCCTTAAATTTAAAATAAAAGCATGTGCAATCTTCACTTGATAACTAGTAAAACAAGTGGTTTTACATACTGGGAGAAGTTTTCAGTTTGTTCATTTGCCTCTCCAAAACCCTATTAAACAAAATCTAACTATAGGAGCAAAGGACCCCACTCACTGGAGGGCCAAGGGGTGGGGGGTGGGGTAACATACAGCGTAAATTCCTTAACCTCGTCCTCATTCACTTACTGAACTAATGATTAACTATTGTACCCAAAATTTACTTGTTTTTTGGGGTTTTGTTTTTGTTTTTACCTTTCTCTTGTTCATGCTCCATGACCTGGCATGCTTTATCTCTTCCCAATTTCTTTGATTTGCTGTTTGTTTTGGGTTTGTGTTGAGGGGGCATTGTTTTTGTTTTGACTTTTCTCCAATCGTTTACTCAAAGCCAGATTAAGTGTTAGAAGGATTTAGTACCTAAAATTATGATGCCCCAAGAGAATGTAAAAATTGTACCATAAAATATCATTAAAGATGGAGAATATTTAGTAACCCTACCTATCTTTCTTGTTTCTTCCATTTATTTTGCATATTTTAACTCCTTCCTGGATCTCTATCAAGGTATTCCACTTCACAGCATGATAGACCCGTGAGGAAAGGAGGAAGAGAATGAATGAAGCCAAAGGAGAGTAAGGAGAGAAGGGGGTCCAAGTGATAATCAAGAATATATACTACAGCAAGAGATTTTAAATTTGTTTATTTACTAAAATATAACTACACTGAGTCAATAATTCTGGTGTTGCCGCCTTTGTTTCATTTTGCTTGTGCCTGGTTGATTTTATTGCTTTCACCATAGCTCATTGGCCTTGTTATCATGCCTGTCCATTTACTTTACTCAACCTCCCCACCTGTGACCTTCAGTACGTCCTCAGACCCTCAGCATCACTATCACCTGGGAACTCGTTAAAAATGTAAATCCTCAGGCCCCACCCAGATTTAGAAACAGAAAAGCTAGGGGAGTTATGCCCATGTTAGGAGTTAGTTGGACAGTTAGGGAGTCAGGCCCAGGGTCTCCAACAAGAAAATACGGAGTCAGGACAGCTAAAATAAAACAGTACTGACATTCTGTTCTGCAGCTTAGACAGGACTGCACTAGCATTCTGCTTTGCAGCCTTTGCAGAAATGACTTCTGCAAAACATCCTAAAATAAGGCGATTAACCACAAAGCACTTGTCAATATCATGGGCAAGGGGCAGTTAAGACATAAGACCCCAGGCGTCAGCAAAAAAGTCCATCAGCATGTTGACATTAACCTAATAGGTTGAGACAGATACGTGACCAAAACCCTGATTGGCATGACTCAGCACACCCTGATTGTTTAAGATAGTTCTGCAAAAGAGCTCAGAAAACCCCCTAAACTTAGAAACTCCTGGAGCAACCCTCTCGGGCACCCCTCCCTCTCCCGGAGCTTTATACTATTGCTCAATAAACTTTGCTTTGCTGCGCACCACTCTTCGTCTGGTCCACCTCTTCATTCTTCCAAGCGGTGGTGTGACCAAGAACCGTGGGCACCTAAAGGCAGCGAATTCCTGCAACACCCACAGACCTGGTTTCAACAAACTCTCCAGGAGATCCTGACATGTGTTTTTTGAGAACCACTGCTCTATACATCTAGTGGTATGGTTTTTCTAAAGCACACTCCTCTCCATGTTCCTACTATTCTGCCTAAAATACTCCAGCATTTCCTATTCTCCTGCCTAAAATACTCCAGCATTTCCTATTCTCATCTTCAAAATACAATCCAGACTCCTTTTAACATAAAAATTATCATGTGGTCCGATTCATACATTTCTCCTCTACCCTCATCTTCCACCAACATAGCAGGCCAGCCACACTGAAATTTATTTACTTCCCCTGTCACCTTTGCTTATGTTGTTTCTGACTACTGGAAAACCCTACATATCCTTTTTCATCCAGAATATTTCTAGGTACTCTTCAAAGTTCCCCTCCACCAGTCCCCCCGCAGCCGTCCCCGACAACGTTCAACTCAGTAAGGCATATCTAGGAATTCTCTTTTCACCGTGTTCTCTTAGCACTTTATACATGTACCTCTAACCCTTTGCTTTTCAAGTTTTTAAATTTGTCTCTTTCTGTTGAAGGGGAGAGTTACTTTTCTTTCTTTTGCCACCCCAAAATATGCCGTTTGGCATATTTTTTAGATTAAAGTCACTTGAGAAGCAGCAAGTGCAAGGTCACTCTGACCCTCCTTTGATCCCCTGAAGGCGAGAAATAAATCTTCCAAATGAAAGTTGACCTCCCTGTACTAGGAGGGTAGAAGGCATCCTTATCACCAGAAATAGGAAATTTAGAGCCAAGAAGGCTATATAAACAGCCTTATTAACTTCACTAATTTACAACCCCAAGCCCAAACCTCTTCGTCTCATCAATTCTTCACAAGCTTATTGTTTCATTGTCCAAAAGGTATAAAATCTAACTGCTTTGGTCACTTCCTTCAGACTCATTTTTGAGTCTTAGATTCTTTTCTTGTTAGTGTATCTTATGTCAACTTAATTAGACCAGCCAAAGATTGTAGAATGGAAGAAGGGAAAACTTTTTCTCAACCTTTTTTTAGATAAAAATACCTTAGGGGAAACGGAATTTATCTAATGATATCTTGTTCATTGCATTCTATGAGCCTGGAACATATAAGGTGAATAACTTATTCTGACAAATACTGGGTACAACGTCTCCATGATCCAACAATCGCTTATTTAGGGATTTGAACTTTGCACAATATAGTTGTGAAGCAGTTTGACTAGATATCCAAAACAAGACAATGAATAGAAAAAAACTGAAAAAAAAAAAAGCCAAAAAAAAAAAAAGGATGTTTTGGGTTTAAAAAAATGGAAAAAACTTTAAATTCCCATCAGAAATTTCAACAGTGTAAGGGGCCAAGAGGAAAGAGGGTCAGGAAACCAGGATGTGCCTAAGGGTTTTTGCTTATCTCAATTTCTTTTAGAGGAGGAAGACCAGGCCTTGGGCTAGAACAATCTAAGCCACTGGAATTGAGAACTCTAAATGCGATTTTGATTGTAAAAGACAAAACACACTCAGGAAAACAAGAGGACCTAGAAAATGTTATGGCCCAGAAAGAGATGAAGCGGCAGAGCTAGACTCTTGTCTCACTGAGTTGAAGAACGAATCCTGCTGACAAAGGAGAATTAAGAGAGAGTTTTATTAAGCAAGGATACAGAAAAAAAGCTCTCAGGACAGGGTTGCCACGGAGGGCTTTTAGGGTTGGTCTTTACACAAAGCTAACCAATGAACTTAAATCTTTTTGACCTCTCTACTGACAGAACCTTTGTGTAAGCAAGGCTAGTGATAACATCTTTAATGGTTTCCTTCTTTTTAGGGCCTTTTATTTCCCATTGACCACAAGAGACGGTCATAAACAAGACTCCCACCTCAGACACCTAGGGCAGGGTGGTCTGGAGTGTTTCCTTACACTTCCTTACACCTCTTTTGGGATTTCTGTGAGCCTGATCACAGAGCCCCAACTATGTCTCCCTACCTAGCCCTGCCAGTCCCTTTCTGAGAGGGAGGCTTAAAAACAAACAAACGCCTGTCTATCTTATCTTGGACATAGAGCGAGAAAACAATCTCAAGATCTCAAGAATTTGTAAGAACAAGCTGCATGCATATACATTTATATCATGAATGGACAGTGGGAGTGTTGTCAGGAAAGCCGCAACGCAAAATAACTAATAAAAAATATTAGGACTTACGGTTTTAGTTCTGACACATCAAGAGCTTGGAAGTCACCACCGCACAATCTGAAAGCCAACAGCTCTTCTGAGATCCATCGAGGAACTGAGGTCATAGGGCAAAATTCTGCCTTAAATACCAGAGAGACAGGTGACTATAAAGAACAAGAGCTGAGCTCAGTTTGTCAGCTGGAGCCATAACTTGCAGGAAAACTTAGGTCATAATTGACTCTTCCCCGGAGGCTGAGCAGGGAATGGCTTGAGCACTAAAACTCCTGGGGGCCCACTCCTAGGGAAGCCCCTACACTTTCATGGGCTTAACCTCAAGACATTCCAGGTTCTTACCATGAAGATGAGAGAAAACCTGATGAGTGCTTCAGACAGCAAAAGGGAAAAGTGACCCTTTTTTTTTTTTAAAGATTTATTTATTTATTTATTTATTTATTTATTTATTTATTTATTTATTTATTTATTTATCTATTTGACAGAGGGAGACCGCCAGCGAGAGAGGGAACACAGCAGGGGAGTGGGAGAGGAAGAAGCAGGCTTCCCGCGGTGGAGCCTGATGTGGGGCTCGATGTGGGGCTTGATCCCGGAACGCGAGGATCACAGTCCTGAGCCGAAGGCAGACACTTAACGACTGCACCACCCAGGCGCCCCAAAAAGTGACCCTTTTGAAATAGGCCCAGTCAAGGAGACCTGCCTCACGAGAAACTCCTTTACCAGGGCCTTGTCTGATTCCGGAGAAGGCAATGAAATTGAACAACTCCATACCCCTCCAGCCTTCCTAGTGTACTTAAGAGGAGAAGAAACAAAGTCTAAGAAATGCTTTTGAATATCACAGTTCAAGGACTCCGTACCTGTAGACTTTTCAGTAACCACCCTCAAGGTACCGATACAGCTTTGCTGAAGTTCAGCACAGAGAATTTCCTGAGAGTTTACATCCCTCCCACGTTCCCCCTTAGACAATGAATGACGGCGTGTACCAGCATCCAACACCACGTACTAATATGCAAAACAGTGCAATTATAAGGATAGGCTAAGTGCTGGAGTTTGGGGAAAAGGAATCATGGACATTCAGTAATTAGAGGCTTTGTATTTCGAATCGTTTATCATGTGCTAAGCATTGTGCTGACACATTATTTCCTTTGATTCATTCATTAGCCTGGTGTGGCAATTACTATTATTTTCCTATTTTATTTTATTTTATTTTATTTTATTTTATTTTATTTTATTTTATTTTATTTTATTTCTAAAGATTTATTTGACACAGAGAGACAAAGAGAGACAGAGAGAGCTAGAGCCGGGGGTCAGGGTCAGAGGGAAAGAGAGTCTTAAACAGACTCTGCACTGAGCATGGAGCTTGACGTGGGGCTCAATCTCACCACCCTGAGATCACGACCTGAGCTGAAACCAAGAGTCAGACGTTTAACCTACAACACCACCCAGGCACTCCTATTTTCTCATTTTATATGAAAAATCAGAGATTAAAAAAAAGCTTATTTGCCAAAAGATCACATAGATGGTGCATGAAGATGCATTTAATCCTACCTCTGACTTTAAATCCTGTTGGCTATACAATCTGCCTTTCAAACCCACTAATGGTAGAAACTGAGGCTTTTACAAAAACTTCCCCATGACTTTGACCTCAGAAAAGTTCTTCCTATGTATCTTTGAAATATGAGTCTAATTGGTCTTAAATTGGATCAGCCACCTTCCAAAGACTTAGAATGCTCTGTTTTAAATTCTTTTCATTCTAACATATTCTTACCCAGAAATTTTAGAAGAAACATAATAAATCTTATTAAACTTATTTTAACAGTTCTTTTCCAAAAAACACTTACAGTGCAAAAATTGTTCAAGGGCTCTTCTAGGAAGATATCCTAGCTAAATCATGGCAGTTATACAGGATATAAAAAGAGCACAATGAATGAAGATATTGAGGAATTGGGAAATAATCCAATCTCTTTAATAGCAGATTTAATAGTGCAATTTATCTTGAGATACTAAAAGCATATTTGTGGGAGGGTTGAATGCCATTGAAATTCTAAAATATTACTTTATAATGAATTACTGTATCCTTTGTATCCTCCACATCTGCTGATCAGGGTATCTGAAAGATTCTAAACTCTTGGCTCCATGCAATAAATTTTATAAATTAGAATTTTTCTCTTTTTAAAAAAATTTAATTTAATATTAATTTAATTTAATTTTAAAAGAATTATATGCATAATTTCTTTTGTCCCCCCATTTTCTTCATGGTATCTATAATTGTTGCTCAATTTAACTGAATGCCCGTTTGAAGCATCATAGATTTAGTTTTTGGAATTTATGAGCAGATGATGTAATTTTTATTGCACCGTGAGGTAAAATGACATATTTAGATCATACAGACTTAATTTTTTTAAAAAGCATATATATAAAGAAGCTCTTTTGTTTTAGGGTAGTTTTAGCTTTATAGAAAAGTTGTAATTATAGAGAGTTCCCAGATGCCCCTCATCCAGTTTCCTCTATTGTTAAAATCTTATACTACCATTTGTCACAACTACGAAGCCAATGTTGGTACATTACTATTAACTAAACTCTACACTTTAGTTGGATTTCAATAGTTTTTTCTCCTGATAACATCCTTTTTCTGTTCCAGGATCCTGTCCATCATGCCAGATTAAGTTACTTATCATGTTTCCTTCATCTCATCTGGTCTGTGACCATTTTCAGACTTTCCTTGTTTTATAAATCCTTTATAGTTTTGAGGTTAAGTATTTTGTATAAAGTTCCTCAACTGAATCTGGCAGGTGCTTTCTTCAAGGTTAGTCTGGGAATACTGCTGTTTGGAGGGAAGACCACAGAGGTGAAATACCATTCTCATATGAAAGATACATTAACATGACTTATCATTGATGATGTAACCTTGCATATGAAACCATACAGTTTGTCATGTTTCTCCAAAGAAAAGTTACTTTCCCCCTTTTTCATATTCTACTCTCTGGAAGCAAGTCATTAAGTGCAAAGGCAGGGTCAGAGGAGGTAATTAAGCTCTGTGTCCTAGAGGGGGAAGTACCTATATAAATTCTTTAAATTGTCCTATAAGGAAGATTTGTCTCTTCTCCACTCATTTATTTATTCAATCATCTAGTTATATCACCATGTATTCATGGATACTTATTCTATAAGTTGGATTATAATGTGACACCATAGTATTTATTTTGTTGCTCAACTCTGGCTATTAGGAGCTCTTTCTGGTTGGCTCCTGAGTTCCTTTGATGTGCACCCATTTTTGAACACTTCCTTAATTTCTGGCACTGTAAAATTTATCTTGTGTTTTACCTGCTTCGTACCTAGAATTGGTCATTTCTCCAAGGAGCCCTGATTCTTTTTTGTCAAAGGAAACCATGGTCTAGGTACTTGGTGTGCTCATTCCTACTATCCTGTCACTGCTTCTTGGCCCCCTGAGCAGACTGAGCTAGAAAATGTTTACACATGTATTTCTAACTATCTCTGTATCCATTCATCTATATCAGGTTAAACATGAGTTCATACTGATGTCTCTACCTCTAGTCCAATTCCGCACAGCTCATTCTAGCCTGTGGCTCTCCTTTTCCAAGAGTAGGAAACTTGGCTATCACCATCCACCTTAGGTTTACTTACTTCTTCAATACCAGTATACAAATTCTTTCCCTTCTGAAATAGAACTTACCTTATTATTACAAAACCTCTTAGAATCTAAGACATCATTTTTTTAGAAAAGTACAAGATAGTTGTTAAATCAAAAAATTAGAACTTTTAAAGTTAAATAAAAATAAAATTATAATTTGATCTTAAAACTGTTTAAGGATCCTCAAACAGTATTCTTTTATATACATGTATACATATATATGGCATATATATATATAGTTTTTCATTACGTGACTCTAATAGCTATAAGGAAAAAGGACAAATTCCATTCAAAGTGGCCAACCTTCTATCCCAAGGTTTTCTATATATCTTGGCTATGGAAAAAAGAAAAAGGAAAAAGGCACATTTGAGTAAAATAAGATATAATGGATTTTATACCACCTCCTGAGAACACTCCCAAGACACTGATCAATCGTAAGTGTGAACAATCAGGTTTCTTCCCTCTGGGTTTCTCTGCTGCACAGGCAAATTTTCCTCAGGGTCTCTACAGACTCAAACGCTACAGAATAGGAATCTCACTTATTAAGGAAAACGGGATTTGAGAATACCCAGCTGTACCCTTCTCCCACGTCCATCCCTACCCCCAACACTAGCTGAACTCCACTGACACTAACTCATTGGTCTGAGATGAAGTGAACACTTCCTAATGGATTTTACTAAAGGCAGTTGGTCTAATCAGATTGAACAACTAATCAAGTATCATCATAACCTTATTAGTTGAAATAGAGAATATACCATTTCTTTCAAGTCATTTCACAAAGTATTCCAAAATTTCATTTTAGATGTTTTCCATAAAACATAATTTTTAAGAAGAGGAAAATTATGAACATAACCCCTGCCTCCTTTCAGATGGTTTGTTCCAAAATTTTTCAATTTTAACAAAAAGTCTGCAGCTTGACCTACGTGTCTTCTTTTCAAAAATCTCATAGCAGTGTAACTTTTCAAAGATCTCCTGGAAACACACTTACGAGCTCCTCTGCAGCAGCTTTGTGTGAATTTCTCCAGCCCCTGCCCCACTTTCCTACAGACAGCACGTGTAAAAATGTTACAGGGTTTCTGTGCAGGAAAAGGCAAGCTTTGACAAGAAATCCTATCTTAACACCTGAAGTCCAAGGAAGAGGCTGAGATGCAGATCTTGCTGGAAAGGCACAGCTGTGGCATACCGGGTGATAGAGAAATTCACTGTGGTACTGTGTAGGCAGAATTTGCCAGAAATCCACCCTCTAGAATGCCAGGGAAAGCTCCTCAAGGAGAGGTGTTTCACTGCAAGGTATCTGCCTGAGAGAGATGCTAAGGTAAATGCTGGCTTCCAGTGCTGTGCACTGTAGGAACGGAGCACCGAGATGCCACCCACATTGCAGAAGCTCGAGTGAGCCTGGGAAGCTAGCTGTGCAAGAGGCTGACTGGGAGCACCCTAGGATCAGGAAGCACAACTCCTCCCTCCTCCAATGCCTATCCAGTGCTCTCTACTAACAAAGCTACCGTCAGCTGGAAAACAAAATATTTATTCACAAGGCCCACATCCACTGTTGTAGAGTAGACAATAAAACATAAATTTGGAGCTGAGAAGCAATAAATGGATAACCAGCAAACTTCCCTGACCATATGTAGTTTAAATTATATTAAGATCTGAGAAGTTACCCCATATGTGGCTCTGTGGCTTCCAGATATTCTATTAACCTCAAATGTTGTCCACTTGTACCTTGAGGGAGTCAGGCTATGCTGTTCTGGTACTGGAGCTGAGCAGAGCGGGGAAGGAGAGAAAGTATTCTCCGACAAAAAAGAAAAGTCACATACTTGTAATTTTTACCACAGTGATCTTTCAAAGGCAACCCCTCCTGTTGTTCCTACTTGCTTTGTTTAACATCTCACTATTTCAAAACACTGAGTTTGTTTAATTTTTTTTTTCAATTTTCAAAATCATTTTTTGTGGGTTTCACTGGACTACTTCACACTGTCAGCATGACTAGAAGTCTGGGTTTTCATTAAAAAGTGGATTTTTGAGTAAAATAGAGTTTCTCAGCATCTTTTTGTTCTTCGGTTTGCAGTAGAAGCTGAAGTATCCAAGTGCTTCAAGCTCCAAATGTCACTTCTTTGGGGTTATGAAATATTTTCCAAGATGAGTGTGTGTTTGCGTTTTCCGAGAGTGATTATTAAGACAACCTCTCTGGTTAATAATGTCACTGTTTTTGACCAGTAGCTATTGGTCCTCTAACAATTTGTGTTCTCCTTTCACAGAAAAGACTGATTTCTGGAAAGGGGCTGTCCCACCCTCTTAAGTCTCCATTTCTCCTGGGATCCAAAGAATGTAAGCAGAGGTGACTTGCGTCACATCTAGGCTAAAATGTGGATAAAACAGGAAGATGTTATGAATTCTTTCCTTCTCCAGCTGGAAGAGAAAGTATCCATAGCCATATATGATAAAGTACCATAACATGGAAGGAGCCAGGATCTTTAAATTGCCTCATGCAAGCCTGCCCACTGAACACATGTTTTCGGATATAGCATGTGTAAAAAAATTTCTAGAGTGATAAACTACTAAATTTTAGGGTTTATTTGAATAGCAGCTAGCAACATCCTAACCAATATACCAAATTGAAAGTAATATTTAAGCTTCTGATATTAATATACTATAAAGATCACATTTATATTTGAACCGAAAAATATACAGCAGTTTTTAGAACTGAAGGTGACTTTACCCACTTCCTTAATTAGATAGGTTAGACTTAGACCCTACGTTTGAATACCCTGCAAATACATGGGATTGTTTTAAATACTGTAACCTAGACCGTAAGACATTCTGTGACTTAAACTCTGGATTGGAAAAGAGAGGAGTAAAATTGAGAATAGAGGAATTACTCTATCTTTACATCTGACATCACTTGATATGTACAATCCCCAGAATCTAAGAGTATGAAGAAAATGTTGCCCTGCTTTATGATGTCTGTATCCCAAAACTTCCCTATAATTAGTAGGAACATGAAAAAAAAAAAAGGATTTTAGAGCATGGGAAGCAGGATGACAGGGTTTGATTCCTGAAAATTGGAATGCTATTATCCATCCAGGGTAAGGCAAGACCACAGTTTGCCAACAGTCACGTAACTCAGAAATAAGGTATAGTATCCTGGTAAAAAGGAACCAAGCAAAGGCTAGGCAGATGGAGCCCTAAACAATAAAAGGTGAAATTGGAGTTGAGAGGCAGTAAATAATGGGACTTAGAGCAGAAATCACAGGTTGTTACAGAAAAACAATAAGAAACAGGAATAGGAACAGTATGGAGTTCAGTACTCTGGTCTAAGTCAGGAGGGGTATTTCTTCTCCTTCCAGCATAAGAGTAATAGCCCCAACTTACTTGTCCTTTAAATGAAAACAGAAATTCATAATTAAATTTAATAATGTAATACTGAAAAATAAAAATACATCAGTTGTAAGGATGGCACTCCTTCTTAGTTCCCGCCATAAGTATTCCTTCTTTGCCATTGCTGTGTGGGCATTCATAGGTCTCAATTTTTCTTATAAACAAGAATGCAACTAGAATAGCAATAAGAGAAATGCGGATTAGCCCCCAAAATAGGTACCAAATGTTTAAACATTCAAAAATGACTGTTGCAACTTAAACAATAAGTGTAGGAACAAATCACCTAGAAATGTGTCACAAGAAGCATCAAGAAAGGTGGAAGACTGAGATCACCTGCCTCCCAAAACTCTGGTAGAATTAGCACTGGAAAAACTTTTTTTTTTAATTAATCAAAGAATAAGTTAAAAAAACCCACTAATTATAATCCCTTCTTTTTTTTTTTTCCTTTGTTATAGCAGAACATGGAATGATCAACTGGGCTAAGAGGGCACTAGAAGGCTAGATTACAACACATATTCCTCTATTTTTTTTTTTTTTATTCTTAACTGGAAACACATGGCCAGAAGGCCTGTGTTATCTTCCAACAAATAGCAAAGTGTACGGTGGCTGAAGTGGAGGTGGGAAAGTTGGAGTTTAAGGACCCAAGTATGTCTCTAACCACTACAGCATGGGAGTCCAAATACAACATGTACTTTACGTGGAGAATTCATCTAATATTCCAAATTTCACTTGCTAAGAAGAGATGGGATTCCAATTTATTAATGGATTTGGAACTGAGAAAAGTAGAGTCTGCAGGTTGAAGGACATTAATCTTCAGTGCTAAATAGAGTTGAGTTAGGAATGGACCCAATTGGATATACATGTAATCTCTGGGGGTCTGGGCTGAACTTCATTATATATGAAGAACACATAAAGTAAGGAAT
Source organism: Ailuropoda melanoleuca (assembly GCF_002007445.2). Taxonomy (NCBI): domain Eukaryota; kingdom Metazoa; phylum Chordata; class Mammalia; order Carnivora; family Ursidae; genus Ailuropoda; species Ailuropoda melanoleuca. The sequence continues at coordinate 135,836,203 of NC_048219.1, read as the reverse complement.
AACATTTCAATTAATTATTTTATAGGCCAGCTTAAATATGTCTTAGCCATCTTTTCTTTTTTGGGGGAGGGGAATAATAGGAAATTTTGTCACCTTTATAGCAATCTGATTCTGTACCGGGAACAAAATTATTGACCACACCAACCCAATATTGTGCAGAAGCTGAATTTTATCTGTAAGACTCAGTTCTCAAAAAAAAAAATTAATCTATTTGCATCAACAATATGAAGATGTATTTTTATAGTCATTAATAATATATACATGATTATAGTGTACATTACCATGTGTTCGACTTTTATAGCTCAAAACTTGTAAATAGAAATTTTACTCATTCCTCCCTTTCATCTCATTTTTAGCAGAGTTCCTTTTTTGTTTGGCTGGTATAGGCATCATTTCTTTCCTCATATATTCCCCATGCCAGAAGAAGCCTACTTCCCCTCCAAAAGATAACTTGGGCCCAAGTGAATAGATACTAACCCCATCCTTCCTCATCAGTGATTGGTTTAAGAATGGACATGTGAGCCAGTATGGGATGTGAGATGTGAGAAAATGTTTTCAGGAAACCATGATGTAATTATTCTTGTATCTTCTGGAATTAATTCTTTAAATGACTGTCCATTCTCTTTTACTGTGATAAATTGATACAAAGCCTGGAACTAATAATCTTAATAACAGCCTCACTGATGAAACCAACACATGGAAAGAGGCAGAGTCAAAAGATTTACTGAGACACCGAATTTACTGTTAGTTATTTTAGCTAGCAATTAATATCAGGTTTACTGTTTAAAACAGTTTTATATTCATTTTTCCTAAAGGCATCTAAATGATTGAGATAAAGTAACTTTTCTAAATATGACAGGGTTTTTCATATAGATATTTCTTTCCATTTCTTTCAAGTATTTGGAAGATCAGAGACCGGGTCTTTTAAATTATTCCAAAGCTTGCCTTTGTCTCGTGACTTTCCCTCTAATCACAGACAGATATTAAGACTATGCATATTCTTGACGCCAGAATGTGAAAAATTAATTTCTCCTGAAAACTGAACTTTGGACTTCTATATCTCAAAAGTAGTATATTGAAAGTATACTTGAAAGTAGAAATTTTTTCACTTCAGCTTAAGGAAATTTCTAATAGCTTTTTACCACTTACATTGATGTCTCCTAAACAGGTCCTTTTGTCACACACACAAAAAAAGGTAATATAATTCTGTTTTTTCTTACAGATGTTTTCATGGATTTTATTTATACAAGTCACTCAAATTTGAGAATGCAAACGTTTCTAAATATTATCTACATTGCATAGTGGGAATTCCTATTTCCTCTATGTGAAAAGTGAGAAGATGAAGTACTATTGGCAAACTAATACATCATGGTCTATTTTGGTATTAATTTGAATTAATCTATCTAGCTGTCATGAGGCCATTGATATATTGTTCATTCTGAGACAGTCCTTTATTGGCTTCATCATACATCAAATCCATGCACCACAGAAATCTATTTGTGGATTGTGGATTTAAAAATAAAATATCTATCTATTGAAATATTAAAATGCAAAATTCTCTTCTATGTCCTGGGAAATAAGGAAGTTGATACATAGGGACATGTATGCATAAATAAGAATAAGACACACTGCTTGCCAACAAAAGAGATAACAGATTAGTAAGGATGAAAAGGAAATGTGGATAAAAATAATTCAAAATAAGGGGAAAAAATGTGTTTGCTTTTTTCTATTTTTGTTTGTGTTTAGTTTCATTTTGTGTTTGCTTTTAGATGGCTTAGTATAGAAGCAGCTAGATGCAATGTTTTGAATAGAAAAAATAGTATATATTATGTCCCTTTTAATTAATAGCAGATTGGAATGTTTAGTAGTGGCGTGTCCTCCTGGTTTTGAATATAAATAATTTTAAGCTTCAGAATTAACTGTGCAAAAACAGAAAATCAGGGAAACTTTTTTTTAGCTGTGTAACATTTTTGCCTTTAAAGAGGTTTAACTATAATTATAGAAAAGAGCTTCATTAAATTTTCTCTTATTATAAGAACTTCAACTTTTGAAGGTGATTCTTGAAACTTATTTTGAAGGAGCATCAAGCAAGATTTCATTTGTTTATTTTTATTTTAAATTACATTGCTCCTTGCCAAGAATTTTCTCTTTCCATTTGCAAGGAGTTTTTGAGATTTTTCTTTCAGAAATGTTTCATGTTGTAAATGCAACGTTTACATAAAATTACTACTCTGGTTTTCATCAAAGAAAAGACAGAAATATTTGGACTTGTCTGTAATTTCACAAAAACAAAAATGATATATAAGGTAGCAATGGTGGATATACTAAGATTCTATAATTACTGTTACTGATTAATTATTTATAGTTAAAAAATGCCGCCTTCTTTGTGTCAAAGTAGTCTCAGAGACAAGGCCAAATCTTTTCATACACCTGGAAAGGTTGTGGTTCTTCCAGTTTGTTTATTATCTTGATTATTTTCAACAGTTTCATGATTCTCGTTTCAATCAGTGATTCATCTATATGGTTGAAAGCAAAAAGGTAAATGAAGACTCATACAAAACTTAGTTAAATAATTCACTGCAGCAAGGAATAGATCTAAAGGCAGTCTTATGATTTTAGGCCAAACATTAAATTTAGCGTAACCTGTGGGAGCATGAAAACCTGACATGTTAGAGTAGATTTTGATTCTTACATTGACTACTTCATAACTACAGTATCAAAAAGACCTACTCATTTCTTAGGAAATCACAATGCTTAGCTCATCACTTGCCAGCACTTCAGTATCTGCAGGCTAGTATGGTTGGTAAAAATTATTTATTCATTCAAAAATAATCATTACTCAATATTACATACCGGACACCCTCTCCATGCCAGACATTATTCTAAGCACCAGGATATAGCAGCAAACAAAACACCATCCTTACTATCACACAACCCACAGTCTAGTGGTGGGAAGATAGACAATAAAATAAATAAACTGAAATAAACCAAGACAGGAAGTAAATGGTACAGAGCAAAAAACAAAAGAATCAAACAGGGTTAAATAATATAGAGAATGATATGTTTCATACTGGATAGTTAGATATAGCCTCTCAAATGAGGTGATATTTGAACAAACATAATGTTTCGTTTTTTTGTTTTTTTAAAGATTTTATTTATTTATTTGACAGAGAGAGACTGCCAGCAAGAGAGGGAACACAAACAGGGGGAGTAGGAGAGGAAGAAGCAGGCTCCCAGCAGAGGAGCCTGATGTGGGGCTCGATCCCATAACGCCGGGATCACGCCCTGAGCCGAAGGCAGAAGCTTAATGACTGAGCCACCCAGGCACCCCATCTCTATACTTTGTACTCAATTTTGCTGTGAACCTAAACTGCTCTAAAAAGTAAAGTCTATTGAAAAAAAGAGGAAATTTTGATTACTAAAACTACTTGATTTCAAGTATAATGATAAAGCTACAGTAAACAAGACTACGTGATATTGACATAAATGGGTCAATGAAATAGAACAATGAAACAGACATGTAAATAGATATGAACACCTGATTTTTGACAAAGGGGTAGGGGAAACACAGTAGAGAAAGGATAGGTTTTTCAACAGATGGTGCTGGAACAATAGGAACAACCCATATGCAAAAGTATGGATACAACGTTGATCCACCCTTTGCACCATATACTAAAATTAAGTCAAATGAATCATAAGACATAAATGTAATACATAAAACAAAAACTTCTAGAAGAACATCTTTAACCATCAGGGTCCATACTCCCAACTAAAATGTGAAACATGATGCTAGAAAAACAATGGAGTAGGAAGGTCCAGGCTCCTGTCCCCCAACAGATCAAAAACACAGAATTTATTAGAACCAATTTTGTTAGAACTCTGAAAAACAAAGGTTTACAGCAGCCAAGAAAATGTTAGATCAAAACAAAGCAACTTTTTTTTTTTTAAAGATTTTATTTATTTATTTGACAGAGATAGAGACAGCCAGCGAGAGAGAGAACACAAGCAGGAGGAGTGGGAGAGGAAGAAGCAGGCTCATAGTGGAGGAGCCTGATGTGGGGCTCGATCCCATAACGCCAGGATCACTCCCTGAGCTGAAGGCAGACGCTGAACCACTGTGCCACCCAGGCGCCCCAAGACAAAGCAACTTTAAAATGGAGGAACAACTTGCCCTTGCCCCACCCCCTCCCTGGTTCAGCAAGAGTCAGAAAGATGGAAGTCTTGTATTTCCAGTGTGGGACGCTGGTCCCTGGTTGTGGCAGGAGTGAGCAGACCTGACTCATAAGTTTTTGTGTACACCTGTTCTAACCAGTGAGAGGGCTCTCTGAAGGACTGACACAAGGCACTAGTCTCTGTTTCACCTAGAAATTCACCCAGGAATGGAAAATAGGGTAATTCCTCAAAAAACATCCTAAAATGGATATGATCAGCAGCAAAAGATTACAGTCCTCTCAGACTGCCTGAGGCCTGTGAGGAAAAGCAAGGGAGAGTTTCTTTGGGAAACTGGGGCTTTCAAAAGCACACACTAATAAGGGGGAATTCGGAAAGCCATGTGCATGTCCAGTGCAAGATGCATGCTCAGAAATATCTGAGAGAACTCTAAGCCTTTACCATTTGTTAATGAAGTATCCTGGCACAGAGCCAGTCTGCAAAGACTACGGGAGGTGCGAGAGGGGGTTCATTTGTTTTAGGTGTTGGTACTCAACAAAATCTCTGTCAAAATGCTAGCTGAACACAAGCTAAGAACAGACTTCAGTGACCACATTACAAGGAATAAAATCTCTGAAAAGAGTAAGTCACTAAACAAATGGACTACTCAGTTTTCAATAGTCAAAAAGGCCACAAACTCTAGGGGAAGTTGAAAATCGGATTTCCAGTGTCACTACATTATGATATCTAAATGTCTAGTTAAAAAAAATTCACAAGGCACGGGCACCGCGGATGGTTACGCCACCAGTTCTTGGTTTCAGCCCAGGTCATAATCTCAGAATCCTGGAATAAAGCCCTGCATGGGGTTCCACACTTAATAAGCAGTCTGCTCCAGGATTCTCTTTCGCCCTCTGCCCTTCCCCCAGCTTGCTGGTGCTCTCCACAATTAGCCATCAAGAAAATGCAAATCCAAACCATAATGAGATTATTCTTCATACCCATTAAGATGCCTATAATAAAAAAAACAGATAATAACAATGTTGACAGGATATGATGAAATTAGAACCTTAATACACTGCTGGTGAGAATGTAAAATGATGCAGGCCTTTTAGACTATGATCTGGCAGTTCCTCAAAAGCTCCCATTGACCCAGCATTTCACTCTTAGGTTTATTCCTTAGAAAAATGAAAATCTATGTCCAGAAAAAAACCTGTACACGAAGGTTCCTAATAGTATTATTCATAATAGTCAAAAGGTAAAACAGCTCAGATGTCCATCAACTGATGAAAGAATAAACAAAATTTGGTACATCCATACAATGGAATATTATTCAGCAGTATAAAAGTAATAAAGTACTGATACATGCTATAACATGAATAAATTTTGACAACATTATGACACATAAAAGGAGCCAGTAGCAAAAGACTACATATTATATGATTCCATATGACTGTCCAAAACAGGCAAATACAGAGAGACAGAAAGTAGACTTGGGTTTGCCTAGGGCTGGGGAGGGATGGAATGGCGAATTGCTGCCAATGGGTCTGGGGTTTCTTTGGGACAGCATTAAAATGTTCTAAAATTAGACTGTGGTTATAGTTGAACAACTCTGTTAAGTATACTCAAACTCACTGAATTATTTATTTAAATCAGTGATTGCGTGGTAAGTGAATTTTATCTCAATAAAGCTTTTATTAAAAAAATTTTGAAGACTTTATTAAAGCAAATGTTCATTGGAATGATCTCAGGGTTATCCTACTCAATGTATTAACATAAACAATGTGGCCTCATTCAATGGTGTATAAACGTGGATGCATCACTTAGGAGATTCATAAAAACACAGGGCACTGAGCTTTTATTTTCATTAATGATATTTAGGCTGACTTGAAAGAAATCTATCATTTAACAAACCCCCCCCATTTCCCCTAAAATCAGCATAAATTGCCATTTACCATTTACCAAAAGCTGGTTAAATTAATAGTAGTCTATTATTTTACTACTGCTATTGATACTCTGTTAGATGCATAATAGAGAATTATATGATTAATATAGATAGATATTTTTTTCTAATTTATTAAACAAATGAAAATTATCATTAAGGTACATGGCAATTAATACCCTGTTACCTCATATCAACTTTTCTTATTAACATTTCCAACTGAAATTTCCAATTTAACTGAGATAATAAGATCTTTAAGAGGATATGCCAAGTAAATGGATCATTTTATAATAACACTAATACAGAGGGGGGAAAACCAAAATTATTACATTTTATTTCACATAAAAGGATCTCTTTTTCCCCTATCTCTCAGTTTGTATCCTCCATGAAGCTACTTACTAACAATAAAATAAAATTTAATTATTACTTATTAATGTCTCTTTTTTTCACACTTATTAAGGTGTTGTTTCCATTGTTTCAACTCCATATTCCTCAGGAAATACCAAGTCTTTATGTCCAGTTAAAACCTGATATTCCTTCATCCCTATATCCATTCACTTATATTTTTTATTATTTTTAAAGATTTTATTTATTTATTTGACAGAGAGAGACAGCACAAGCAGGGGCAGCAGGAGAGGGAGAAGCCCATTTCCCACTGAGCAGGGAACCCAATGCAGGGCTTGATCCCTGGACCCTGGGATCATGACCTGAGCTGAAGGCAGATCTTTAACTGACTGAGCCACGCAGGCACCCCTCCATTCACTTATTTAAAACACATTGAACTTTTCTATAGTGTTGTCAGACTCTGCTTTTTTTGCATACATTATGAACAAGGCACAATACTTTCTATAAGGGAAGAAAGACAGCTGTTTCGATGAAGAGTTAAAATAACCAAGGTAAGTGTGCCCACATGGTGATGTATGTAGTGCAGCAATACCGTAAGCGACAGTAGCCAGAGAAATGGAGGTTAGGGAAGATTTTACAAAATAGAAATTTTTGAGCTCTGGCATGAAGAATGAGTTTGCCCCTTTGCCAGAGAGGCATGGCTGTGTATGTACTGCAAGCAGAGAAAACAGCATTTATAGATAAAGGCAGGGAAATACTAAAATGCATAGAACAGTTATATTAAAATAGGATTGCATTTTTACCTCTGCTTCTAGGAAGACAGAGTAAAAGCACTTTACATACTTTACCGACTTTACCTACTATTCCTTCTATACATATGTCTACATGATGGGATGAAGTGCAGTGAATGATGCAAGTATATGATGCAGCATTAGGCTCGACTGACCTTCAGACAGTATGTCAGGAGGAAGGTCACCTTTCCACTTCTGGATCTCGGTTGACAGCGGGTAAATGAAACTGCAGAAAGCAAATCCACGGAAAAGGGGGACTACTGTACTTTGAAATGCAAACTGAAAGAGAAAAAATAGTCTTATTTATTTCACAATCATTCTCTGCCTTGAACCAATTCAAGATACAAAAGAGTTTGCCTTCCTACTGATTATATCAATTTTTAAATTGCACTTATTGCTATTTTTCTCATATTCAGAAAGATTTATTGGATGTCTGTTACATGCCAGGAACTATTCTCAGTAGAGCCATAAAAAACAGAAAAATTTTTCACACTCATGCAGCTTAAATTCTAGCTGGAAAGATATAGGAATAAACAAATAGTGAAACAAACAAGCAAAAAGGATGCCAGAAGGCGTAAGTACTTCGAACAGAAATAAAGCAGGCCAAGGGGATGGCAAGTGAGATATACATGGAGAGTTATTATTTTCATTGGGATAGTCAGGGAAACTGACTTATCCCAAGATTTATGCATGCTGATGGCAGAAAATTTTAACAAATAAAGATGAATGAAATGAAAAACTGAAATATCTTTTATTTTATGACCCAGGGATAGCTAGCCTGTGTTAATATTGTATTTTAATTACAATGAACATCCATAATTATTTCATGAGTCTAATTTTAAATGTCAGTCAACAATCATTGCAAAATTAGAATTGTGATCAACATTGTCATAATTTTTTCTAGTAAGTTATTACCATTGGCACTGGATGGGAGTAAGCATTTCTTGAAATACTCATTAACATTGGTTATTGTCATTCATCAATATATGATGAATTTGAGTTATCTTTTTAGTTTTTGTCATTAGCATAATCATGCTATATTTTCTTTAAAACATAGTATGAGGGTGCCTGGGTGGCTCAGTAGGTTAAGCATCCGCCTTCCACTCTGGTCATGATTTCAGGGTCCTGGGATTGAGCCCTGCATCGGGCTCCCTGCTGGGGGGGGGGGTCTGCTTGTCCCTTTCCCTCTGCCCCTCACCCCTGCTCATGCGCTCTCTCTCTCTCTGTTCTCTCTCTCAAATAAATAAGTGAAATCTTAAAAAAATAAAAATAAACATAGTTTGCATTGTGTGATGGAATCTATGTTAAAGAACTATTTTAAAGGACTATTTTAAAGGACAGGGGGAATATGTTTTCTCACAGTAGGCTAGAATGGTAGTATACTGCTTTATACCAACAGCACATGTATAGCACAAAACCTCAGTTACTCTTTGCAGAGGGCTGGCACATTTTAAATATTTTTTACAGCTTTACTGAGATATAATTGGTGTATGATAAACTGCACATATTTAACTGTACAAGTTGATATGTTGTGACATTTGTACAAACCCAAGTAATTATACCGCAATCAAAATAATAAACATTTCTATTATTCTCAAAGTTTCTTTTGGGCCTTTCATAATCTAAACCCCATCATATATCCTCCTTCACTTCCCAGGAGAATATTTATTTGCTTTCTGTCACTCTAGATTTGTTTCCAGTTCTAGAATTTTATATACATTGAATAATACTATCCACTTTCTTTTGTCTAGATTCTTCTATTCCTCACAATTATTTTGGGATTTAGTTAAGTGTTTGAATGTTCCAACAATTTGGTTTTTGTTTGTGTTAAATATGAATGTAATATAAATTGTTTATTCATTCACTGATTAATGTACATTTGGATTGGTTTCAGCTTTGGCCATTATTACCAGTAAAGTTGTTATGAACACTCAGGTACAAATATTTTTGTGACTGTATTTTTCATTTATGCAAAGGAAATATCTAATTGTTGGGTGGGATGGTGGGTATGTGTTTAAGTTTTTTTAAAAAATAGCCAAACTGTTTGTCATGTTGGTTGCCTCACTGTACCTTCCCACCAGCAGCCTCATCCTCTGCCTCAGCCTCCGTTTTGAAGTCACCTTGTTACAGCAGCTCTGCTGCACTTAAGTCACCGTTCACACCATAGAGGACTGGAGACACTTAAAAAAGAGAAACATCAAGGTCAACTTCAGCAGTAGGAGAAGATAAACTTTTAAGTTCATTTTATCATAGTCATGCTTCAAGTTGGTGCTAGGCCACTTCTGAGAGAGCCTTCTACGCAGGAACTGAAAGATCAATCTGGAATAGTGGAATACTCTACCCTCAACTTATCTCACTTTCCTTGATGCTACCCTTCAACAGTGAAACCTGGACATGAAAGTTCAGGAGACACAGACTGATGACTTCTTGCTCCTGTCTCTTTCTCCTCTTTGTTTTCCCCAAATCACTCCTAGATGGAAAAGGAGCTATGTCATTGCACTTTACCCTATGCCTCTGAAATGATATGTTTCCTAAAAGCTCTGCTGCATGACAGAAAGCATTCTCATTAAGCCATATGCCCATTCCCTTCTGAAAGTACCCTCCATCAGTGACAATCACTATCATGAGTTTGGTGTGTATGTTTCCTAATAACATTTTATACTTTACCATACATCTAATACATAAATAATATATACATGTATACATGAGCAATATACTAAATTGTTTCACGTAAGGATTTAAGAATTTTTTATTAAGAATACATAAAGGTATAGGAGTTAGATGTCCTTTTTCTGTTCTTTTAATGGTTACCAATAACAACCAATAGACACACTTACATTAATATTTTAGTAAAACATTCTAAAATAAATCAGCATATCAACCCCCAAAGAAAAGGATCTTAACAAGCTTTAACCTTTTTTTGAACTCCCACTTCCTATGCCAAACCATGTGAAGTATGAATGTATTTGTTATTTTATTTTAAGGTCCTTTAATTTTTTCAAAGTGCTTTATATGTTGCTCACCTTTCTTTCTAGAATCCCACTCCTTCTGCCTGGGGTTACTTTTCTTCTTGGTGTAATATGTTATCAATGACAGTCTGTGGAGTGATTGAAGAACAAACATTTCAGAAACGTTCATTTTATTTAAGCTTGTTTTTAAACTTTTGAAAGAGAATACAAAATTCTGAGCTATTGTTGTAAATAATAAAAATCCTGCCAGAGTCTTCATAATGTGAGGTAAAAGGATAGTTCTGATAAAAACAATTTCAATACACCTCTATTTTAAACTCCAGTATTTTGGTTTTAATTTGAAATTCAGTTAAATCTGAAATATTTACAATAAATCTAATTAAGGAGCCAATATAATCTTAAAAAACTAGCCACACATTCTGATTCATACTCTTCTAAGTGTTTCATGATACTAACAAACATAAAAATTTACATTTATAAATGTGGAGAGTACTTTCCATGGACATTAAATGGCAAGAAAACATAGCACAGAAAAATTATTACTTTCAATCATGCGGAAAAATTTCTTTGTCTTAAGACTCATTTTAACTTGATTAGTGGGAAGACAGGATTCTGCTTAACACCCTGTGTTATAAATATTCTAAATGACTAGTTTCTCTTAGTAGTAAAGGGAAATAACTCAGGCCCTTGTGCCCAGATTCCATCATAGTTTTCCTTTCATTTAAAGGTGACTCTGTGTACAAGGGATACTAACTTTGTTGTCACTTTTGTTTCCTTTTTGAGAGGTCTTATTTTATTCTGACTTGATAGTGATAAGCTGTTTTGATGTGTGTGTGTGTGTGTGCGCATGTGTGTGTAATAGCTTAAAAATAGTTTAGACATAAAAATACAGGTTCAGAGACATTTTCCTTCATCACTTTGAAGATATTCCATTGTCTTCTGATATAAACTGTTGCTAAGATAAACCCTACCTTTAATGTGATTGTCTTTTCTGCATAGGAAATCTGTATTTTTACTTTATAATGTTTTAAATATCGTTCATTGTTCTTAATGGTATGCAGTCATTCTTTTATCTCATTCTCTAAAGTTTATTAGATACACATTACAGCTTCTTGCTATAGTTTCTCTTTCATAAGCCCGATCTTTTGTTGAATTATAGCAATCTACCTAATCTCATTGCCAAATTCACTTCTTCAGTTATGTCCAAATTGAATTTATGTATTGATTTTTAAAGTTAATGGCTAATTCATGTTAAAAGTTAATGTTTTTTTTTTAATTTTTAAAATGGTTCACTTCCAAAAAGTAATTCTTAGTTTTCTTCACATTTATCTGTACTTTTACAATCTCTTGTCCATTACATGGATGCCCTTTGAAGATTTTAAACAAGCATGTTTTAAAACTCCTTCAAATTACTTTGGTGATCTGAATGTTTTTTCTTGGGTATGATTTTTCCACTCATGAGCATGCTCTTTTTCATGGCAATGGATTTTTCGTTTGCCTTGTTATTTTTGTTTGATAGCCCATTTTGCATTGTTTTCTAACATATTCACATATTCATCCCTCGTTGCTAGAGGGTTTCATGATGGATTCAGAGAGGCTCTATGGACTGCACAAATTAGGCCTTAAATTATTAGTGAGAAGCAGCACAGATTATCCCAGAACCTATATCCTGCTCAGTGCAGGCTCAGTTCTGGACTTGCTCTGCCTTACCCAAGTGAATGCCAGGTAAAGTCTAATTTGAACCTCAGGTATGTGAAAGATCCTATTTCTTCTCCTGTGCATAGCTGGAGAATTTGGTTCCACACCGTGATCTGGCTTCAGCCCTGACTTTACAGAAGTTCCAGTCTTTCATCATTTGACCAGTTTTGCTCTTGCCTCTCTGGTTTTTCAAGCCTCTTTGGAGGTTCCTCTTCATGTTCCTGGCTATTGAATCATCCTAGAGCTCTGTCTTAAGTTCTTAATTCTAGTCTATCTACACTCTGTGCCTTATAACCTAATAAAATTTCATGAGCTTAAACAGTATCTACATTTTGATAGTTCCCAAATGCCTATATCCATCATGAATCGGTTTTCTGAACTCCCAACTTATATATTCATATATCCATTTGATAAATTCAGGAGAATGTCTAACAAACATCTCAACCTTAACATTTCCAAATCTGAGCTCCTGCTTTTCCTCTCAAACCTGCTCCCCTTACAGTCTTCTTCATTTCAGTATAGCAACTCCATTTTTTCAATCGTTCAAATAAAATAGCATAGAGATATCACCAAGTACTTTATTTCTTACACAAACATACAGTGCTTTCCCAGCAAGCCCTCTGTAAATGTACCCTCAAACTGTAACAGAAGAAACCTATATCTTCTACCTTCTATCTACCACTCTATCTGTGACATCATTGTCTCTCACCCAAATTACTGAAATACTCTTCTAGTTGACCTATTGCTTCTGTCCTTGCTTCACTTGGTCCTTTCCCAACATAGCTTCCCGGATAATTATTTCAAAACATAAGTCACATCATATCATTTCTCAATGGCTTCCCATCTCATTCAAATTAAAAACAAATGACCTTGTTGATTTATGTTTATAATCAAGTGTTCCATTTCTATTCTGAAATTTCTCTTACTACACTCCTCCTCGATAATTCCTCTCATACCAAACTATTGATGTTCCTCAAATATACCAGGTCTTTACACCTCAATTTCCCTTTGCCTAGAAGTCCTTCTCTGCCCCCAATATTCACATGGCTAATCCCCTACTTTGTTTTTGATATTTCCTCAAATGTCACTTTCTCAGTGAAGTTTTTTCATTGTAATTTCTCATACTCTGACATTTTGTAACCCTTTCCATGTATTATTGCTCTCTTCCACATTTATCACTATTTAAAATACTACATATTTTACTTAATTCTCTTGTTACATTTCCTCTCCTCTGTTAAAACATAAACCATATTAGAGTTGGGGGTGGGGGTGTTTGTTTAATTCACTTCTATATCCAAGCACCTAGAATAAAGCCTGGCCAAAAAAATAAAAATAAAACAAACAAACAAAACAAAACAAATACTCAAAAATATTTTTATATTAAGTATGATTTTCAAGAGATTTCCATTTGGGATAATGAAAAAGTTCTGGAACTAGATACTGGCAATGGTTACATGAGATTTTCAATAAATTTAATGTTACTGAATTGTACATTATAAAACAGTTAAAATGGTAAATGTTATGTGTATCTTACCACAATAAACAAAATGTATGTTAAAAAAGAACAATGAGTCTTATTCAAATATAACCATATGTCAAAAATTTTATTTAACTCATTTATTACTGAGAGAAATTGTAAAAAGTTGCGATTGGTTCAGAAAGCATTTGAGAAAAAATATACATATAAAATTAAAAAAGAAATGTTAGACAAAGATTTCTGGATAAAATACAAAATTATTTAATACCCAACAGAATCCAAAAATCATAATCTTTTAGGTTATCTCTTCCATTAGTTGAAAATTATTTGTATCTTTGCAGAAAGAAAATCTGTAAGTTTACCTCTTCTCCTACAGAGATGAATATGGTCCAGACAGTAAGGGCACTGACAATAATTCAGGATACGTCCCATGAGGTTCACATTATCTGAAACATTTATGTCACGTTAACTAAATGTAATCTAAATAAAAAGTAAAAAATAAAGTAATTGCAAGTCTAAATAAATAAATAAATAAAACATTTATGTCAACTGCATTTTACCTATATACCTAAGGAAGGCTGAATAAATCTTCTAATTTGACCTTTCTCCTATATTAAACGCAGAATGTGTATTTCATTGGATCCAATAATCGTGTAAGCTAATTAGAAAGATAAGCATATCAATCAAACCTAATTTTTCTAGCATCTCCCTTTTTTTTATTTTATTATATTATGTTAATCACCATACAGTACATCCCCAGATTCCGATGTAAAGTTTGATGCTTCATTAGTTGCGTATAACACCCAGTGCACCATGCAATACGTGTCCTACTTACTACCCATCACCAGTTTATCCCATTCCCCCACCCCCTCCCCTCTGAAGTCTTCAGTTTGTTCCTCATAGTCCATAGTCTCTCATGTTTCATTCCCCCTTCTGATTACCCCCCTTTTCTTTATCCCTTTCTTCCCCTACCGATCCTCCTAGTTCTTATGTTCCATAGATGAGAGAAATCATATGATAATTGTCTTTCTCTGCTTGACTTATTTCACTTAGCATTATCTCCTCCAGTGCCGTCCATGTTGCAGCAAATGTTGAGAATTCGTTCTTTCTGATAGCTGAGTAATATTCCATTGTATATATGGACCACAGCTTCTTAATCCAGTCATCTGTTGAAGGGCATCTCGGCTCCTTCCATGATTTGGCTATTGTGGACAATGCAGCTATGAACATTGGGGTGCATATGGCCCTTCTCTTTACTACGTCTGTATCTTTGGGGTAAACACCCAGTAGTGCAATGGCTGGGTCATAGGGTAGTTCAATTTTTAACTTTTTAAGGGACCTCCACACTGTTTTCCAGAGTGGCTGTACCAACTTGCATTCCCACCAACAATGTAGGAGGGATCCCCTTTCTCCACATCCTCTCCAACAATTGTTGTTTCTTGCCTTGTCTATCTTTGCCATTCTAACTGGCGTAAGGTGGTATCTCAGTGTGGTTTTGATTTGAATTTCCCTGATGGCTAATGATTTTGAACATTTTTTCATGTGTCTGTTAGCCATTTGTATGTCTTCATTGGAAAAGTGTCTGTTCATATCTTCTGCCCATTTTATGATTTGTTTATTTGTTTCTCGTGTATTGAGTTTGAGAAGTTCTTTGTAGATCTTGGATACCAGTCCTTTATCTGTGGTGTCCTTTGCAAATATATTCTCCCATTCCGTGGGCTGTCTCTTAGTTTTTTTGACTGTTTCCTTGGCTGTGCAGAAGCTCTTTATCCTGATAAAGTCCCATAAGTTCATTTTATCTTTTATTTCTCTTGCCTTTGGAGATGTGTCGTGAAAAAGGTTGCTCTGGCCGATGTCATAGAAGTTGTTGCCTATGTTCTCCTCTAGAATTTTGATGGATTCCTGTCTCACATTGAGGTCTTTCATCCATTTGGAGTTTATTTTTGTGTATGGTGTGAGAGAGTGGTCAAGTTTCATTCTTTTGCATGTAGCTGTCCAATTTTCCCAGCACCATTTATTGAAGAGACTGTCTTTTTTCCACCGGATGTTTTTTCCTGCTTTATCAAAGATTAGTTGCCCAAAGAGCCGAGGGTCCATTTCTGGGTTCTCTATTCTGTTCCATTGGTCGATGTGTCTGTTTTTGTGCCAGTACCATGCTGTCTTTGTGATCACAGCTTTGTAGTACAGCTCGAAATCCGGCATTGTGATGCCCCCAGCTTTGTTTTTCCTTTTCAACAGTTCCTTGGAGATTCGGGGCCTTTTCTGGTTCCATACAAAACAAATTTATCGATTTTCCATGAGCTGTACAGAAAATTTCATGGATAATTTCAGTTGCGAAAAATATTTCAGTTGCAAAATTTTTATTTTATATTTTCTAAATTTAGGGTTGAAACTTGAAAGTCAAAAATCAGGAGTATCCAAAGATTTATAACTAGATTAATGCTGATCACGTTTGACAGAAAAACAATATTTTATTGCCTATATAACCAAGGGAACAACAAAATATTTTAAGATAAACTCAGAGGACAACATGATTTTAAGGAAACAACACACTGGGGCTCCTGGGTGGCTCAGTAGGTCAAGCGCCTGCCTTTAGCTCAGGTCATGACCCTGGGATCATGCCCTACATTGGCTCCCTGCTTTTTGGGGAAACTCCTTCTCCCTCTCCCTTTGCCTGCCACTCCCCGTGCTTGTGCTCTTTCTCTCTCTCTCTCTCTCTGTTTAATAAATAAATAAAATCTTAAAGAAAAAAAAAGGAAACAGCACATCACATTCATAAATAAGAAAAGGTTTTCTTTAACAACTGAGGACATGATACAGTCAACATTAAAAACAACCAATTATGCTGAAAAGATAGAAAACTTCTGATAATAGACACACTATATAGAAGATAGAGAATGACTTTTTACTATCCTTTGTTAAGACTCTAACATTTTAACAGAGAAAAAGCATTAATATAATACTTAGATTAATATGATAATTTACAATAAAAATTTCAATTCCTTCCTTAAAAAAAAAGGTAGTTATATTTGTCATTATTGTTCCTGGTATAATGTCACCCATCCATATTAATTATAATTTTTCACCAACGTAATAACTTCTATTCACAGAAAAAACTGGGAAGCAAAAAAATAAAAACTGGCATATACAAGTATGCTAACAGACTAGCAAAGCTTATAAGAACACATAACACAACTTTCTATAGCTACAACTTTTACTCACCTTAAAGTAGCAAAAATGATAAACATGTTCATAAAATTATTCAACAGTACTGCCACTCTGTATCATATGAAACCAAGAAGCAAAAGTATATAACTTAAACTGATGTTTAGTAGTCCTTGTTTCAAGATTCAATGTAAAAGTAATATCCATTAACTCTTCTGAATATTAGATAAAGATTTTGAATTACCAAAGAATTTAGATATTGTATTTAAGCTTAGAAATGCAAAGCATAATCACTGCTACATAAAAGCATCTGTCATTATTATGATTCAATTTACATGAACACAAATTTACATTTTTCATAAACTTAAACTTCGTGTAGATTTCAAGATATGTTGCAAAGCTGTAGTAATCAAATCAGTATGGTATGGACACAAAAACACACAGATCAATAGAACAGAATAGAGTCCAAAAATAAACCCACACTTTTATGTTCAATTAATCTATGACAAAGAAAGCAAAAATATGCCATGGAAAAAGACAGTCTCTTCAACAAATGGTGCTGGGAAAACTGAAAGAATAAAACTAGACCACTTTCCCACACCACACACAAAAATAAACTCAAAGTGGATTAAAGACCTAAATGGGACACCTGAAACCATAAAATTCCTAGAAGAAAACATAGGCAGTAATCTGCTTGAAATCAGCCATAAAAACACTTTTCTAGATATGTCTCCTGAAGCAAGGGAAACAAAAGCAAAAAGTAAACTACTAGGACTATACCAAAATAAAAAGCCTTTTTTTCCCCTAAGATTTATTCATTTATTTGAGAGAGAGAGAGCACAGGGAGTAGGGGCAGATGGAGAGGAAGAGAGAGTCTTAAGCAGACTCCATGCTGAGTGTGGGGCCAGAAGCAGGGCTCAATCCCACAACCCCAAGATCATGACCTGAGCTGAAAGCAAGATTTGGATGCTTAACCGTTTGGGGCCACCCAAGTGCCCCCAAAATAAAAAGCTTTTGCATAGCAAAAGAAACCATCAACAAAACAAAAAGATGAACTTCTGAATGGGAGAAGATATTTGCAAATGATGGATCCAATCAGGGGTTAATATCTAAAATATATTTTTTAAAAAACTTATACAACTCAATAGTAAAAAGACAAATAATCCAATTTAAAAATGGGCAGAGGACCTGACTGGATATTTTTCCAAAGAAGACATACAGATGGCCAGCAGACACATGAAAAGATGCTCAGTGTCACTAATCATCACGGAAATGCAAATCAAAACCACAATGAGACATCACCTCACACCTGTCAGAATGGCTAAAACCAAAAACACAGGAAACAACAAGTGCTGGAAAGGATGTGGAGAAAAAGGAACCCTCATGCATTGTTGGTAGGAATGGAAATTGGTACAGCTACTGTGGAAACAGCATGGATGTTCCTCAAAAAACTAAAACTTGAATTGCCACATGATAGAGTAATTCTACTACTGGGTATTTAACCAAGGAAGATGAAAACACTAATTCAGAAAGATACACACACCCCTATGTTTACTGTAGCATTATTTATAATACCCAAGATATGGAAGCTACCTAAGTTTCCATCAATAGAGGAATGGATAAGGAAGATGTGATATATATGTATACACATATACATACACAATGGAATATTCTTCAGCCTTGAAAAAGAACAAAAACTTGCTATTTGCAACAACATGCATCTAGAGGGTATAATGCTAAGTAAATGAGTCAGAGAAAGACAAATACCATATGATTTCACTCATAAGTGCAATGTAAGAAACAAAACAAGTGAAAAAAGAAAGAAGACAAAAGAGACTCTTAAGTATAGAGAACAAACTGGTGATTGCCAGAGGGCAAGTGGGTGGGAAATAGGTAAATAGGTAAAAGTGATTAAGAGTGCACTAATTGTGATGAGCACTGACAAATGTATAGAATTGTTGAGTCATTATATTACATACCTATAACTAATATAACACTGTATTTTAATTTTACTTGAACAATTTTTTAAAGACCTTAGTGTCCCTGCCCCCAAAAATTGTACATCAGTGGATTTGCTAAAAACTCATTTTGATTTTGTGACTTAGATTCTTTAAATATTTCTGAACTAGCTATCTGTATGGAGGATTATTATTTTTGTGGGAGAGAGGACTAGAACTTTTAAACTTTTAAAGTATTAAAAAACAAGTTTACTTTCTGTGAATTTAAAAAATACATAATTTATGTAAGTACTTATTCTTGAAAAAACAGAACAGAACTCCATTTATTTAAGAAACACTTTAATGTAACCTATTTACATCTGCTAGAGATAGAAAATACTTCACATTTGTCAAAGAGATGTACGTACTTTTCTGAATTACAGACACACAAACACAAACATAAATATAAAGAGAACTTATTGGTTCAGTTCTACAAATTCAACCAAAGATAAAAAGTAAAAAGAGAAGCACAAAACCCATCTGTTCAGAAATCAAGGAGTTGTTGTCCTTCCCAAGAGGCACAAAATTTTAATTGTTTTGAGCTCACAGTTAAAGAAACAAACAAAAAAGACTGACAAATCAAATTTTCTGTCATACGTTACCTACTAGAGAACAGCTCATCATCCATACAATAGAGATCTCACCAAATAGTCAAACCACAAAACCAAATTCCTGTCCATTGCTACCACAAATGGGGAATCAATTTTCAATTATTCATGAACCAGAAACAAAACAACCATAGGAAGAAAGAAAAGAGAGATTCAGAGAAGTTAAAACTGATTGCCATTTGAGCCAAGAAAAGACATGTCTGAATTTAAATAGCCGTGGGACAAATGTTTCCTTTAATACCATTCACTTGGCTCTATCATGAGTCCACTTGGGCATCTCAGTGAATGATCTCCAAAACAAAGTACAATTTTCATTAGTTGAAAAACATGATTCTCATACAGTATAAAATGAATATGCTACTTAAATCATTAATTAATAAGGAAACCAGTAAGGACTATGACTGGCTCATAGATTCTTTAAAAATAAAACAGGAATAAAACAAAGAAATGTTAAGATAAGATTTCTGTGTTAGATATGAAACTACTTATATCAAACATGATCACAGACAATAACCTTCAGTGTTACCTGCTCTACTGGACAGACATTATTTGCTTCTCTTCCAGACAAAAATCTACAAGTTAACCTTTCACCCCTCACAGTTGAAAAGTGCCTGACTAGTCAATAGATAGTCAAGTCAGCACTGCAGTGAAAGAATGCCAATAATTTTTCTTGACCATTTCAAGTTTAAAATAATTTTCCTGCTATTACATATAATAAATCTCTAGGTTTTATTAGACTTCAATTTACTGCCCGTGGCCTCAACTATATGTATGTTTACTGCTGTCTTGTCTTTCACTTTCACAGCTTTAGCTCCTGTTTAGTACTTGAATTCCAAGACCTTATACAGAAGAAAAATAATACTTGAAACTCTATGGTTGTGGAATAAACTGACATTTTTTATAATATGGTTAGCTTGTTAAACCATAAAAAAATTCCATTCCGAAGCCCTGTAAACTTGTACTTAGGAAGCTTGAATAGTTTGTCTGGATTACATGGTTTTTTTCATCATTTGATAACAAAACAAATAAATGTCCTAAAAAAATATTTCACTAGACAGATTAAAATAATAGTTATGAGTTCTGTTATATTCAAATTGTAAAGTTTCATTTCTAGAGTAGCTTTTACCT
Source organism: Ailuropoda melanoleuca (assembly GCF_002007445.2). Taxonomy (NCBI): domain Eukaryota; kingdom Metazoa; phylum Chordata; class Mammalia; order Carnivora; family Ursidae; genus Ailuropoda; species Ailuropoda melanoleuca. The sequence continues at coordinate 135,815,937 of NC_048219.1, read as the reverse complement.
ATAGTAATCTAACATCAGGGCTTTTGCTTAAATGACTATATCTGCCATAAGATCTCAATGAAGCTTTATGCAAGGATTAGATAAAAAAAATTATGCCAGATGATTACAGTTTTTCATGGTCCATTCTTAGCATATGAATACACTTTATCACCGTATCATTTGAATTGATACCACCACTATATTACATGCTAACTAATAATTTAATTCAATTTATTGGGCTAATTTATTTCCATTAACGTTCATAAGCCAACATTTTTTTTTCTAACACTAGCAAATATTGAACACTATAATGCCTAAAAATCTTTCTTTCTATTTCATGTAATGAATTTCTTTATTTCTCTTACCCTTGGTCTTAATATGAACATCATAGGAAATTTAGATGTCTTCTGGCCTCATCTTCAATACAGTGTGAAATTATATAGGTATTTCCAACACCCTATTTGTCATCCAATGAATGCTTTTTTTTCCCCCTCTTTCCAGTTAATGAGCTCTTGCTCTACCTCTGGAGTAAGTAGAAAATACAATATTCAGGTCCCAGCTATATCACTCCTTTATGGATAGGTTCCCAAACTTTGTAACTTTCCTTATCCTTGTCAAAAATGTAACTGGTTTTGTCTCACTTCTTCAGAGAATCTGTTTTCCAGAAGATATGTTAATAGTTGCTCATATATTAACTCATTGTCTTTTTTAAAAACACATATTTTAATAAAGGCCTCAATGGAAAGCAGTACCCCCTAATGGAAATTCAGGCTTCACTAATAATGAACTATCAGAAAGAGAATTTAAGAAAATTCCATTTACAATTGCATCAAAAGAGAATGTAATGACTAGGAATAAATGTTACCAGAGAGGTAAAAGACCTGTACTCTGACAACTGTAAAATATCAATCAAATAAATTAAAGACACAAACAAATGGAAAGATACATCATGCTCACAGATTGTAGAATTGATATTAAAACGTCCATAGCACCCAAAGTAATCTACGGATTCAATACAATGCCTATCAAAATACCAATGGCATTTTTCACAGAATTAAAATAAATAATTCTAAACTTTGTATGGAACCACAAAAACCCTGAAAAGCCAAAGCAATCTTGAAAAAGAACAAAGCTGGAAGTATCACACTCCTAGATTTCAAACTACAGTTCACCCTTGAACAACATGGGAGTTAGGGGTGTTACCCTCCTGGTATAGTCAAATATCCATGTATATCTTTTTTTTTAAGATTTTTTATTTATTCATTTGAGAGAGACGAGAGAGAAGGAGCAAGAGAACGAGCAGGGCTGAGGGTCAGAGCAAAAGGAAGAAGCAGACTTCCCACTGAGCAGGGAGCCCAATGCAGAGCTCAATCCCAGGACCCCGGGATCATGACCTGAGCCAAAGGCAGACACTTAACTGACTAAGACACCCAGGTACCCCCATGTATAACTTCTGATTTCCCAAAACTAAATTAAATAGCCGCCGTTGACCAAAAGCCTTACTGGTAACATAGTCAATTAACACATATTTTGTATATGTATTATATATTCTATTTCTGCAATAAAATAAGCTAAAGAAAAGGTTATTAAGAAAATCATAAAGACAATACATGTATAGTATTGTACTATATTTATTGAAAAAGAAATCTGCATATAAGTGGACATGTATAGTTTAAACTTGTGCTGTTCAAGGGTTAACTGTATACTACAAAGCTATGGTAACCAAAACAGTATGGTAGTGGCACAAAAACAGACACAAAATTCAATGGAACAGAACAGAGAGCCCAGAAATATTGCCATACATAAATGGCCAATCAGTATATGACAAAGGGGACAAGACAGTCTCTTCAATAAATGTCATTGGGAAAACAGGGCAGGCTGCATGCAAAAGAATGAAACTGGACCACTTTCTTATACCAACACAAAAATAAATGCAAAATGGATTAAAGACCTAAATGTAAGACTTGAAACCATAAAAATCTTAGGAAAAAACATAGGCCGTAAACTCTTTTAGCAATATTTTTTGGACCTGTCTTCTCAGGCATGGGCATTGAAAGCAAAAATAAACTATTGGAATTACATCAAACTAAACAACAATTGTACAGCAAAAGAAACCATCAACAAAATTAAAAGACAGCCTACTGAATGGGAAGAAAATGTGCAAATGATATATCCAATAAGAGGTTTTAATATCCAAAATAAAAACTCCTCTAACTCAACACCAAATCACCACAATCTGATTAAAAAATGGGTAGAGCACCTGATAGGCATTTTGCAAAGAAGACATACAGATGTCCAAAAGACACATGAAAATTTGCTCAGCATCACTTTTCATCAGGGAAATGCAAATCAAAACTATAATGAGATATCACCTTACACCTGTCAGAATGGCTAGGATCAAAAAGAGAAGAAATAACAAGTGTTGGAGAGGATGTGGAGAAAAGGGAATCCTTATACACTGTTGGTGGAAATGGAAACTGGTACAGTCACTATGGAAAACAGTATGGACATTGTTCAAAAGATTAAAAATTGAAATACCATACAATCCAGCAATTTCACTTCTGGGTTTTACCTGAAAAAAAAAAAAAACTAGCTCGAAAAGATATATGCACTCTACATTCATTGCATCATTATTTAGTCGTCAAGATATAAGAGGAACCTAAGTGTCCACCAATAGATGAATAAGTAAAGAAGCTGTGGTATATATATACGATGGAATATTATCCAGTCAGAAAAAAGAATGAAATATTGCCATTTGCAACAACATGGATAGACCTAGAGAGTATTATGCTACATGGAATAAGTCAGAGAAAGACAAATACCACATGATTTTACTTGTATATGGCTTCTAATAAACAAAAAAGCAAACAAAACAGATTCATAGGGGCTCCTGGGTAGCGCAGTCGTTAAGCATCTGCCTTCGGCTCAGGGCGTGATCCCGGCGTTCCGGGATCGAGTCCCACATTGGGCTCCTCCGCTGGGAGCCTGCTGCTTCCTCTCCCACTCCCCTGCTGTGTTCCCTCTCTCGCTGGCTGTCTCTCTGTCACATAAATAAATAAAATATTAAAAAAAAAAAAACAGACTCATAAATACAGAGCACAAACCAGCGGTTACCAGAGCAGAGGTGGCAGAAGTATGGGTGAAAGAAGTGAAGGGAATTAAGAAATACAAACTTCCAGTTATTAAGTAAATAAGCCATGGGGATGGATGCAAAGTACAGCTTAGGGAACATAGTCGGTAAACTATAATAACATTGTATCGTGATGGACGGTAACATGGTGATCACTTCATAAGGTTCATAAATAGCAAATCACTATGTCGTACACCTGAAACTAATATAATATTGCATGTCAACTATACTTCAATAAATTTTAATTCTTTCATTAAAAAAAAAAACCCTCAGGTTTATTAGTTTCCGGGCTACTATAACAAATTGTCACTGATTGGGTGGGTTAAAACAACAGAAATTCATTCTCTCCCAGTTCTGGAGGCTAGAAGGTGTTGGCAGAGCCATACTCTTTCTGAAGGCTCTGAGGAGCATGTTCCATGACTTTCTTTAGCTTCTGGTGCCAATAGCAATTGTTGGTGCTCCATGCTTATTGATATATCATTCTACACTCTGTTTCCCTCATGCCATGGCATTCTCCCTGTGTGTCTTCTGTGTCATTTCTCCTCTTCTTATAAGGACACTAGTCATACAAGATTAGGGTCTGCCCTAATTCAGTGTCCTGTTATCTTAACTCGATTGCATCTGTAACCACCCCACTTTCAAATAAAATCACATTCACAGGTACCTGGCGTTAGAATTTCGATATACCTTTTTTGGGGGACACAATTCAACCCACAATCTCAGGTTCTGTGCCACAACGTTCCAGTTCTTCCCAGATGGTTAAAAGTGCTCCAGCCCAAAACATCAGGAGACATGCAATTCAAATTGTCCATCAACTGCACTTTTCATGCTATAAGGTGACTATTCTTTCACATCCTTTTTGTTTGAATGCAGATATGCTCAGCTTTTGCTCTCAATATTAAAGCCATAATAGTGAAGGAAAATTAAGGGAGGTATGCTAATCTGCCTCATGCATCATCTGCAAAATTGTCAGGTAAATTCAGACTCCAAAATTTTTGTTTTAGTGTTAGTGACTAGAAGCAGAATAAACATGGTTTGATTTGCAGTCAGCTTGCTATGTTTGTGACATTACAGCAGTAGAAAAAATATTGTTAAGTAGCATATACTAAGAAAATTTAATATGGAAGTCATTGATTTAGTCTTGGGAGAGACACTTTTTCAAACAATAGATGCATTTTATTGCTGCTTTTAACATTCACTACATTTTTCAGCAATGTTGCCATATAAATATTAAAGATATCTTTAAAAGTAAATTATATGCAAATATATGGATATTAAATATCACATGATTGTAAAGCTATTAGATACTGTTTTTAAGTCTGCAGGAAAAGCTAATTTGGGCCTAATTCACATTTTTGATATTTCAGTAAGGGTTCACCTTAATTTTACCTTTGCTTTATGAGAAAATAATTTGCTAAGTATATTTATCTTATGAAGAAATTGCCCTGTTTATGTGACAAATTGTATACATATTTCTTGTAACCTGGAAACATTTATATATGAATAATTGATACACTAATTATAAATCATTCTTAGTTGTTAGTTAAATCAAGTTTTCTTTTTTTTTTTTTAAAGATTTTATTTATTTATTTGACAGAGATAGAGACAGCCAGCGAGAGAGGGAACACAAGCAGGGGGAGTGGGAGAGGAAGAAGCAGGCTCATAGCGGAGGAGCCTGATGTGGGACTCGATCCCATAACGCCGGGATCATGCCCTGAGCCGAAGGCAGACGCTTAACCGCTGTGCCACCCAGGCGCCCCTAAATCAAGTTTTCTAAGACACACTTCCAGAGGAGACTAATTCAAAGCAGAATATAGCATGGTAGAGTGTGTTATAAAAAGGTATTTCTATATAAGAAAAAGCTTTTTAATGCATAATTTTACTTACTCAAATAGATCTGCCCTTTTTTTGTTGAAATAACTTAGAACATGTTTCTTATATTAAATCTTATTTCTGATCATTAACTTGTTCATATTCTGAGACAGAAAGCAAAATATGAGTGGGTTAATATTAAATATTGATGCTTTCTATAAATGAGTGAAAGATAGACACCAAGGAATTTTTCTTATAGTAAATAAGAATCAAATATAGTTTCATTTTTTATTGTGAAAAGAATTAGGTAATTGTACAAGACTGCATTCTTTTAGCACTATTAGGGTACTAAAGCTGTATATGTCTAACATTACTCAACAGGATTTAGAAGATGTGGGGAGTCTGGCTGAATGTTACAAAAATTTACAAAAGTGAAATCTTAAGATGTTCTAATTTTGTAATGAGTTCTCAAGGAGTCTAAAGCTAGGGGTGGTTATTGAGAATAATGGAGAGATTTCATGCACCAAAATGCTGGAAGTAAAACAGTTTGTGGTTCAGGTATTTCACAGAGAAGCAGAACAAATCAGAGACCTGAGGCTCAAATTCCACTGAACACATGGTTATTATTTCATCCTTGCTAATTTCCATACCCGTGCATTCGGTAGCTTCAAGCCTCAAGATCCTCATAGGGCTTAAAAAACTTCAAAGAAACTGGAGAAAATACCAATAACCATCATCATACTGGATCAGTCATGAATCCACATGTCATTTTATGCCCACCTCACATGATTACATGAGATCCATTTTAATCCATTTAATGAATTTTAATCCATTTAATCCATTTTAATATGGTTATGATGTCACAAATTCTTCAGATTATATATCAAGATATATAATATATATATCTTTATATATATATAATGCCTATTGCCTGTATTTTTTTTTAAGATTTTATTTATTTATTTGACAGAGATAGAGACAGCCAGCGAGAGAGGGAACACAAGCAGGGGGAGTGGGAGAGGAAGAAGCAGGCTCATAGTGGAGGAGCCTGATGTGGGGCTCGATCCCATAACGCTGGGATCACGCCCTGAGCCAAAGGCAGGCTCTTAACCGCTATGCCACCCAGGCACCCCAATTGCCTGTATTTTAGACTTAGCCCTTCCGAGTGAAGCTCACATTTAGACTTAGGCTTAATTAGTGAGGAGAGTTTTAGCTTAGGGGTAGCTCTCTTAAGAAGAGAAAGCTCTTTGCTATTTGACCATAGTGATTTAGCATAGATTTTTGTGGCCCCTAATGATCTTTCTAATTCATAAAAACAGTTCTGAAAGATCGAACCATTATATAAATTGAGGAAAAATGCTATATATATATATTTGGTGTGTTTAAATTGATTTTTGAATATCGAGTAACTGTTCCATTAGTGGTTATGTCACAGCAGGGATTACAAAGACTGTGGCATGGAATGGCTGCTACTGAAAACCCTAGATGTCACGTAGGGAAAATGAGAAGTGTAAGTTCTTGAATGCCCAGCTCAGAACATGGGAATAAAGAAAAGGAATTAGAAAATGTCTATGAAAGCTTCAAAGATTCCTTATCTTCCACTGTCATAAGACAGATAACACTGAGCTTGAGGGTAAGGGTTACCGAGTTGCAGTGCCAATTAAATGTAGCACTCTACCAGGCCTCTTCACTAACATTAAGGCATGGTGTGCAAGACTTTGGAACCTAGGATAGTGGGCCATTTTGGTAAAAACATAGAGGACCAAGAAGTCTGAATCCCTAAAGTATCCTAAACCTTCCTTAACTGTAGAAGCAGCCAGTCCTTACCAGCTTTACTGTCCATAAAATCTTTCACTTCAGGCAGTTGCCTCAAGGATGCCTGTTTTGCACCCAACCTCACCATCTCTTATTGCCTCTAATACCAAACAAGAGATTTTTATCCTATCATACTCCAAATGGAGAAATAAAAGACCTACTCTGGAAAAAGATAGCCTTTATCCAAAAGAATTGCAGAAACGTGCTAATGTAAAAATTAGCAAGGTGAGCATGCCTGGGTAAAGAGAAATATCCAAGACCTTCCAGAAATATTAGATGTTGGCTTTTAATTGAAGCTAATTTTTAAAGACCCAAGACCCTGCTATGATTCATGGCCAGAGTAAGTGGCATTGGAGGTCAGTTTAAAGATGATGTTGTGGTCTGAGGCATCTCATGAGAAATCCATTAGAGTCATGGCCATATGCTATGGCTCTTTCTTTGGTTCTAGAATATATACTTAGTAATGAAAGAATCCCTAGATTTGTTCCTGTGAATTAAGGGTCATTATGGTAAGTGTGTCCTGTGGAAGCCATTATGTCACGCTTGCACCAAGACAGTAAACTAAAAGCAATGTCCTATCCCAGGAGATGGGCAGAAACCAATGCAATTTTCAAATACCTGGAAGACTGAGCGGTGATGATTTCTACTGCTTCTCCCATTAATTTACTTTTTTTGTTGATAGAAAAGCCAGACAGACCTTGCAAAATAAATGATTAGAAACTATTCCAAACTTAATCAGATCATTTTACCAATTGCAACTGTGATGGGAACAGAGATTTTAGTGGATAAAACCAATATATCCTAACATACCTATTTTGCTTTCTTCTTTTTTTCTTTTTTTAAGATTTTATTTATTTATTTGAGAGAGAAAGTGAGAGAGCACAAGCAGGGGAGGCAGCAGAGGGAGAGGGAGAAGCAGGATCCTCACTGAACAAGGAGCCTGATGTGAGGCTCAATCTCAGGACCCTGGGATCATGACCTGAGCCGAAGGCTGACACTTAACCAACTGTGCCCCCCAGGCACCCCTATTTTGCTTTCTTTAGATTCCTATCAACAGACATAAGCATGATCAGAAATAGTAGAACATCGTGACTGTCTTACCACACAATATGTCGATTTGCCTGTTCCTGGTCATCACATAATCCAAAGGAATCTTGACTGTCCAGTTATTCCTTCACTATCAGGTTGGTTCATTTTATTGATGACATTATGCTAATTGGACCTGGCTACAGGATGTGACAAACTTTCTATCTGCCTTAGTAAAACACAGGCATGCAAGAGGATATGGGATGAACCTTGCAAAAGTTGAGGAGCCCAACATATCTGTCCTCTTCTGCACAGCTCTATCATTGCTACTGTAACCTGATAGAGACTGGCCCTGGGCACTAAGTGACTGATTTAAGTTAACTGTCCTTCATGCCTGGGTATCATCTGGTCAATGAATGATAAAGCTGTACATGAGCGGCAGCATCCCATGCTTAAGTGAAAATATTTGTTAAAAGAATGAACAAATGTTACTTTTTTAAAACATTTTTCAAACATTTCATTTCCCTTTTATATTACCTTATTCTGATTGATTCATTCCTTTAATTGAGAGGAAATTAGAAGGAAATCATTAAGAAGATTTAACTTTCTAAAGAGTGTAGAGACATTCTCAAATATTAACTCACATGGTACTGAAATAAATGGTCTAATGGCTCACCAGAGGTCAAATGGTGATCGAAAAAATAACTGTGGGTTCCTTCAAGAGCCCTTTGCTATTCATTTCCTTCCCTTTGATAACAATTATATATATGGAATTATATATAATTATATATATGGAATTATTATATTTGGCAATATTTACCCATTCATTCATTATTCATTTAGATGATAAATAGGTAGCTAGAAATGATATAAATAGAGAGAGGAAGTCTGAATCATAAATAGTGCAATAGATTTTAAATAAGTCTCTGTGACATTGGATGTATAGGCTGGTAAAGGAAATGCTTAGAATTCCACTGATTCAGTGTCTTCCTTTCTAAATAGGGGTAGCTTAATAATTCTAAAGGAGGACAAAAATATTAATGTGAGTAACTCATAAACTTAATGAATTTTGTCCAAACTAAACAAGAATTTTTCTTAAAAATTGAACAAAAGTTTGTGTTTACTGTCTTTATGATGATTAATTGGATTAATGATGCTTAACAAATTTTAACAATATTTAAAACTATTTAATGGAACTCAAATTGGTTTAACAATTTAAGTGTTCTGTCAACCATGAAGAAAAGATGTTAAATGATCCCAGGTTAATTAGCTTTTGATGCTTAACCAGTCTTATCTAGTCTTTTGCGCCTAAAAGCATAATCAGGATTTCAAAAAGTTTAGTTATTCCCAGCTTGGTTTAAGAAGGCTAAAGACACTAAGCCTCACTTAATGAGGCTTAACTAAGTTTAATGGAGCTTGAAAATTTTAATGAAGTTTAAGTTTTAATAAGATATGAGAATTCCCTCCTATTTAAGATTATGAAGATTTTTCTTTATATCTGGAAAGTACCTTAATTCCTAAGGCAATTATGAATACAATGAAAATCTACTGATAAATAAAGATGACTTCTAAGGGATACAATATGCTTTTGGGGCTGAGAGGAAGGGCAGTCAGAAACTGAAATTGTGAGTATTCCAATAAAATAGCAGATAATAGATTCTTAGAATCTGAAGGGGCCTTTTCTTCCATTTTATTTGATGTTCTACCCAACACAGGATCCCTCTATATACTATTCCTGAAATACTGCCATTTACCTGTAACCTTGAACAGCCCCTGTGATAAGGCTACTACTCTAGAAAACATCACATTGGACAGTTAACCAACTACTTAAAGATAACTATTTTATATTGAGATGCAAAAATGGTATTATGAAGCCAGCTTGGCTTACATTTGAATATTGACACAAAACAGTTACCAACTGCATTTATACACATTGGTAGAAATAAAACATAATATTTAAGAACATATGTTCTGGACTTAAGACTGCCTGTGTTTATATTGCTGCACCAATATAAGCATACTAGCTGTGAAGCCTGAGGGGAATCATTTAACCTCTCTGAGCCTTGATGACTCAAGAGGATTTATTTCTTCATAGAGTTGTTGTGTGGCAAAATGTGGGCAATTGGCGAATCTGGATAAAGGATATTTGGGAATTCTCTGTACTATTCTCATATATTCTACATGTTAGAAATCATTTCAAAATAAAAAAATAAAGCAAATATAATAAAAATTAAAATGCAGCTCTTGTGAACATCAAATAGTTGAATTGCGTTTTTATTTTGTTTCAGCCTATTCTGTCCATCTCTACCTATTCACTGGAGTATTCAATCCATTTAAAATTAATATAATTAAATGATTGATTACTGTATGTTTACTATTTTCTCCTCTGTTCTTTGTTCTTTCTATCCTCTCTTTCTGCCTGTTTGGATAATGGAGTACTTTCAAAATAATCCTTTTGGCATTTCATTTTACTCCCTCTGTCATTTTTATGAATACCTCTGTTTTAATGTTTTAGTGGTTGTTCTAAGGACTAAAATAGTATCCTCAATTTATCACAATCTTTCTTGAATTAATATTACACCAGTTTAGAATATCAACAAGGAAACACTGGCTTTGTATGACACACTGGACCAGATGGATCTCATAAATATATTCAAAACATTCCATTCTAAAACAGCAGAATACACATTCTTTTCAAGAGCACATGAAACATTCTCCAGAACAGATCACATATTAGGTCACAGAAGTCTCAACAAATTCACATGATTTAAGTCCTACCATGCATCTTTTCTAACCACAATGCTTTGAAACTAGAAGTCAACCACAAAACAAATGGAAAAAACACAAATACACAAAGATTAATTAACATGCCTCTAAACAATGAACGGACCAATCAAGAAATCAAAGAGGAAATCAAAAAATACAAGTAGACAAATGAAAATGAAAACACAATGGTCCAAAATCTTTGGGATTCAGCAAAAACTGTTCTAAGAGGGAAGTTTATAGCAATGCAGGCCTAACTCAAGAAGCAAGAAAAATCTCAAATAAACAACTTAACCTTATACCTAAAGAAGTTAGCAAAAGAAGAATAAACAAAATCCAAAACCAGTAGAAGGAAGGAAGGATGGAGGAAAGAAAGAAAAAAAGAAAGAAAAGAAAAGAGAAGAAAAGAAAGGGAAAAAAAAAAAGAAAAAGAGAGAGGACTCAAATAAAATCAGAAATGAAAGAGGAGAAATAATAATAACAAACACCACAGAAATACAAAGGATTATAAGAGAATATTATGAAAAATTACATGCCAACAAATTAGACAACCTGGAAAGAATGGATAACTTCCTAGAACGTATAACCTCCAAAAACTGAATCGGGAAGAAATATAAAATTTGAACAGACCAATTACCAGCAATGAAATTGAATCAGTAATCAAAAAACTCCCAACAAACAAAAGTCCAGGACCAGACAGCTTCAAAGGTGAATTTTACCAAACATTTAAAGAATACCTATTTTTCTCAAACTATTCCAAAAAATAGAAGGAAAACTTCCAAATTCATTTGAAGAGGCTAGCATTACCCTGATACCAAAACCAGATAGAGACACTACAAAAAAAGAAAACTACAGGCCCATATCTCTGATGAACATAGATTTACAAATCTTCAACAAAATATTAGCAAACAAAATCCAACAACACATTATAAAAAACCATTCACCAAAATCAAGTGGGATTTATTCCTAGGATACCAGGGTGGTTCAATATTTGCAAATCAATCAGTGTGATACACCATTTCAACAAGAGAAAGGATTAAAGCATTTGATTATTTCAATAGATGCAGAAAAGGCATTTGACAAAGTACAACATCCATTCATGATATAAATCATCAGCAAAGTAGGTTTAGAAGGAACACACCTCAACATAATATATGAAAAACCCACAGCTAACATGCATGATGGTGAAAAACTGAGAAGTGTCCCCTTCAGATCAGGAACAATACAAAGACTTCCACTCTCACCATTTTTGTTCAACGTAGTACTGGAAGTCCTGGCAACAGCAATCAGACAAGAAAAAGACACAGAGGGCATCTAAATCAGTAAGGAAGAAGTAAAACATTCATTATTTGCAGATGACAAGATATTATACATAGAAAACCCTAAATAAAAATTCTACCAAAAATCTACTAGAACTGATAAATGAATTCCATAAAGTGGCAGGATACAAAATAAGTTGCTTTTCTATACACTAATATTGAAGTAGAGTCAAGAGAAATGAAGAAAAAAATCCCACTTACAACTGAACCAAAAATAATAAAATAACTAGAAATAAATTTAACCAAGGAGGTGAAAGACCTGTACTCTGAAAACTATAAAACATGCATGAAAGAAATTGAGGACAACAAAAACAAATAGAAAGATATTCCACATTCATGGACTGAAAGAACAAATACTGTTAAAATGTTCATATTACCCAAAGCAATCTACAGATTTAATGCAATCTCTATTAAAATACCAGTAACATTTTCATAGAACTAGAATGAAAATCCTAAAATTCATATGGAGGCACAAAGGAACCTGAATAGCCAAAGAAATCTTGAAAAAGAAGAACAAAACTGGAAGTTTCACAATCCTAGATTTCAAGATATACTACAAAGCTGAAGTAATCAAAACAGTATGGGACTGGCACAAAAATAGACAGCTAGATCAACACAACAGAATAAAGAGCCCAGAAATAAACCCACACTTACATGGTCAATTAATCTTCAACAAAGAGGCAAGAGTATTCAATGGAAAAAGACAGTCTCTTCAAAAAGTGGTGTTGTGAAAACTGGACAGCTACATGCAGAAGAAAAAGTGGACCATTTTCCTACGCCATACACAAAAATAAACTCAAAATGGATTAAAGACCTAAATGGAAGACTTGAAACCATAAAAATCCTAGAAGAGATCATGGGCCATAATTTCGCTGACATCAGTCATAGAAACATGTTTCTACATATGTCTCCTGAAGCAAGGGAAACAAAAACAAAAATAAATAATTGAAACTCATCAAAATAAAAAGCGTCTGCACAGCAAAGGAAACAATGAACAAAACTGAAAGCCAGCTTACTGAATGAGAGAAGATATTTGCAAATGACATATCTGATAAAGGGTTAACATCCAAAATATATAAAGAACTTTTACAACTCAATGCACACACACAAAAAATAATCCAATTAAAAAATGGGCAGAAGACATGAATAGACATTCCTCCAAAGAAGACATACAGATGGCCAGCAGACACAGGAAAAGATATTCAACACCTTAATCATCAGGGAAATGCAGATCAAAATCACAATGATATATCACCTCACACCTATCAGAATGGCTAAAATCAAAACACAAAAACAAGTGTTCACAAGGATGTGGAGAAAAAGGAACACTTGTGCACTGCTGGTGGGAAGACAAACTGGTGCAGCCACTGTGGAAAACAGTGGAAGTTCCTCAAAAAATTAAAAATAGAATTATTATATGACCAATAATTCCACTATTGGTTATTTACTCAAAGAATATGGAAACACTAATTTGAAAAGATATATACACTTCTATGTCTACTGCAGTATTATTTACAATAGCCAAATTATGGAAGTGTCTATTGATAGATGAATGGCTAAGGAAGAAGTGATATATAATGGAATATTACTCAGCCATAAAAAAGGATGAAATCTTGCCATTTGCAACAACATGGATGAAGCTACAGAGTATTATGCTAAGTGAAATAAGTTCTTATTGTGAAAATAGCCTTAAAAGCATTCATTAACATCTTCTTTAAGATCTATAGCTTTTAACTCTATTCTTGTGGGATATTTTTATTTTATTATGGTCATGAAAGACTTCTTACATCATTTATAAATTCATATTTAAAACTGGAGCATATCAAAAAGTACTGCTTGTAACTACAGATTTTCCTTTTCGTAGTTGACATCTTTGAGATTTGAAACACCTAAATTTTGTTATTTTTTCTAACTTTTATTTTTAAATAAATTTATCTTTAAATAAATTTTATTTTTAAGTAAATTAAATTTTTAAAATTTGTTAAATTTTATTTTTTAATGTATTATTGATTTGAATTATATTAACATTTGAAAATGACCATATGATCTTATCTACCCCATTAAATTTAATCAAGTTATCAATCCAATTAAATTTGATCAAGTTATCTATTCTCTTACCAAACATATTCATTGTCTTTTCTAGGATCAAATGATACTTGAATTGTAGGCCAGGGTTCTGAAAATCAAATGCTATTCTTTGGCTACTTAACTTATGTATTTATTTAATTTTCTAGAAGTCTCATCTTCATAAAAGAGATGAAAATATCATTAACTATATCCTTTTTGTCCTTGATTATTATCTATGAAAATGTAAATGATGGTAATTTGTATCAATTTGCAACAGGTCTTTATTAAACACAATTTCCCTTAGGCAACTCTAGTAGTTCACTCAGACTTTGGCCAACCAGACTAAAAATATTTCATTCACCCCTACTTTTTCGCTGCTTGGGTATCCAAGTCACAGTTACCAAAATAAAATTTTATTATCAAACCATAAGGAAGTTTTGCTTTCTGTTGACACTTTCAAGGAGAGTAACAAGAGATGATAGATTTAGAACAAAGAATAATTTAGAACAGATATCAAATGAGAAAAAACACCAGAAAAATCTACCAAACAACCATTTGACCATTGGATCTGCTTAAAGCTCAGAGCCCCCAACCAGCACCCAAACCTGTGCCTGACATCTTCATCTTAACAGCCTGAGCAGAATTATATTTCAAATAATTAATGTTATTTTCTCCCTAATTCCTTACTCTTGTACTCTTTATATATTTTTAGGAACCGTGTCAGCCATGGAAGACTGGCAGATAAAGTAGGTGCTTGCAGAATTAGTTCAAAATTTAGGATAAAACCAGAGCTAGAGGTAGGGAGGAGGGATTAGGATGGGATCACTGTCCTGTGTTATCTGGTTTCCAGTAACTGAAATATATATAGAAAAAAATTGGTTTGTTTTCATGTGAAAGTGTAAATTGTGTTACTCCACTCCATCTTAGTTGGAAGCTGTAGTCCCCTGTGAATTTTTTATTTTGAAACCACCCCATATTTACAGTGCATAATCACTTAAAATGTCAAAAAAGAAGTAGCTATTGAATAATTTATATTTAAAATCTCAGACTGGTGAGACTTTTTACAAAGGAAACAGGCTTGATGTTTTATAAATGTAAAAGTTTTCACACTGTGTCATAATCATTTCAAATTAATAGTCCTTAAGTAAGGTAGCAGTCCAGCAGTAAAAGACAAGTTTTCTGGATGGCCCTTGCTACTTTCAACGGTTTCAACTTTTAGCGGAAAGTCTTTATATTCTCAAATGGAATACGGTCCAATGATGCTTTAAAAATAACAATAGGGCACCACTTAGAGTGTGGTCAAAAAGCTTTATCATAAATCTGAAAAATAACTTAAAACTCCTTTGCAATCCTCTGTGCACACATCATTTTAAGTTTTAACTCTTGTGAATTAAGCCTAAGATTTTGAGTATGGGATAATGGCAAATTTATAATTTTTAATGAAATATACAAAGTCACATATAAACCAACATAAATGTTGTTAAATTCAGCTTTCTAGAAAGCTAACTTTGGGCTATACTATATATAGTGAGTAATGATATTGTTACAGTTATGAATGGATAGGAAGATCACTTTGTCTTGTGAGGCAAGTTTAATTTGATTGCCCATCAGAGCTGCAGCTCAGACTTTATAAGTGAAGTGTTCTTTTAAATAGTAGGAACAACATCTATTCATATTTGTGAAAAGATAGAACAATGATTATACTGTATTTTTAATTTGTAGGCATAGTTCTCAAGTAGAAATTATCGATCCTTAATGGAGCTGAACATAGATAAGCATCATGTTTGTTTATAATCAGATTACATATTAATCAATTAATTTATATTCTAACATCTCAGCTCTCAGTCTCATTTAATTTGTTGTACCATGAAGTTCTTGAATTTCTCTCCTATTCCTCTTTTTTTTCAAGGTAATAAATCTCAAAGGTAAATCTTTACTCTACGCTTTTTAACACCCTATTTGCAAAATGTTATCTTGTGTTATTGTGTACAAATAATACACTAGAAATAAATGGAAAAATATTAACAAGGAATACCAATAAAATTAATTTTCTCAGGCCATAGAAACTAAGACCAATAAATCTACAATGAAGGGATTAAAAATGGTCAGCATCCATTACTCTGCTATTCTCCATCACTTTCTGCCTTTCTGGTCAGTGCTTACACCAATTCCACAGGACCACTTCCTCAGGCCCAGATTTCCATACCACCTTTGAAAATTGCCAATATGACACGGCTCTCAAAACAGTCTAACACTTTAAACTCCATTGTATACTACACTCAAACTCTCCAGATTTGAAGTAATGTTTCTTCTCTCCCCTTTAGCATATAAGTGCATAAAAGTAAAAAAAAAAATTGATTTGTCTATTATGTTCAGATAGCATAGGTAAAGTCAAATTCAATTTACTTCAATTTTTATACATTTTGTGTTTTCTCCTATTTTTTAAATGTCTTTGTAAGTATGACATGAAAAATACAACATTTAAGCAAATTTTGTGCTATGGATAATTCACATATAAATTTTTCTGAAATATAAGAGAACAAATAATGAAGTTAAGAATAGCATTGTCTTAGCATAAAATAGTTAATTGCCAGTGTTTGATTTCAGTTGCACTGGAAGGTTCTGCTATTTAAGACAAAAAGAAAAAACTTTGTAACCACAGGCTGATTCTTGATATTTCCACATTTAATGCCAGTCATTTGGCTTAAACCTTTGACCCCGCTTAAATGCATGCGTTCTTGAGAGGAGTAAGAAATTCAACTTCTATCATATATTTATGCCTTATTATATATGGTTTATAATCCTTGACTAGAAGAGAGGGAGTTCAGAATGTAAGAGAATTGAATAACTAAAAGTTAGAAGAATATGGAAAGAATATGCAAGAATATGAAATGCAGGCACTCAGGGTGTTCAATACCACTAATGTATATAATTGCCAATTCTGTATTTTTGCACTCTATGTTTCTTACTAATATCCCATATTAAAAAGGACACTTAAATACAAGTAACCCCCACACCTCAAAAGTGTTTATAATATTTTCATGTTCTATGTTTTACTTTTTCCATTTTATAATTTATAAATTGCTATCATTTCAGTGGAATGTATATTTATTTATTTTTTTTAGATTTTTTTTTTTATTTGACAGAGAGAGAGCCAGCGAGAGAGGGAACACAAGCAGGGGGAGTGGGAGAGGAAGAAGCCGGCTCCCAGTAGAGGACCCTAATGCTGGGCTTGATCCCAGAACGCCGGGACCACGCCCTGAGTCAAAGGCAGACGCTTAAGGACTGAGCCACCCAGGCACCCCACAGTGGAATGTTTAAAGCAATAAAAATATTTTTATTTTTAGTAAAAAAAAACCTAAAGAAAAGAAGGAAGCTCTAACACCCATACCAAAATTTGCACAGGGTGAGCAAAGGCACTTCAAGTATCAAACCTAATTTTTTCTATTTTCAAAAGAAAATTTAGAAAATGTGGATTCAGTGCTTTGCCAATTATAATCAGAGGCAAATCTAAGATTAGGACAAAGATCTCCTAATTGCCCAGTTTCAGTAATTAGTGTATGTGGTATAAAAATCCTTCCATTCGCTTCCTTCTAATGTTGCCTCCCATCTATCCTTGTCCTGTAGTATTATAAATGTATGTAATCACAATTGAGGTTGTCAAATAATTCTTAAGGAATTATTCTCCCAAATAATACTTGTTTTTTAATGGCATTTGTTAGTCAAATATCTAAGCACAAACAAAACACTGCAGTGAAAGGAGAGGCTGGTACTAAGGAACCTACCCTATGGCTTCCATTGTCTATCAAACCATTCACTTGCACTACTACATTTTCTGAACAAGTCCAAGTTAAGCTTCTAATCACAGACTTACCCCAAGACATTTCACACTGGCACTAGGAAAAGGAGGGGGGTGTATTTGATCGGATCTGTAGATACAGTGAGAATAAAAATAAATATAGCTTTTGCTTTAAGTTTGTAAAACCTTGATGCAATAACCAAATATAAATCAGATTTTGGGCAGTACAAGAGAACTATTAGATATACCTAATATAATCACAAAATTTTTGTAGGAAGCTGCAAGGAGAAAGGGACAAAATCTGGGCCAGGTAATTAAGGCATGAAAAATTATATGTCACTATTGATATATAATAATGTAGACAGACATGAAACTACTGGAAAAAATTTAGGGACAGCTTAGGTCATCAAGACAAAATAAAGGGAATCATGGATGCCAAGTTTGAGCACACAAATGAGGGATAGCCTTCAAATGTATCTAGAGCATAAGGTCATAAGAAGAAAACCATACAACGTCAAAGGCAAGAATAAACTGGGACTATGGAATGAAAAATAGGTGCAAGAAAGCCAGGAACATTGTCTGAGATCTGTCACAACAGGAGTCTGAAGTGGGGTCATGTTGAAAGGGAACCCTTTCCGTGCACAAGGCATAAAGTAGGTAATTGTCTACCAAGTTTGATTTCAGATGCATGGGAAGGCCCTACTATATAAAACATAAAGAAAAAAAAAAACCTTTTTCCATTGACTGGTTTTTTATTTAATATTTAACACCTCAAGCATTTGATCTAAAGTTTGATCCTTGAAAGAAAACAAATCTGTTGTCCATTCTTTTCACCTTAGCAAGGCAACAACAGGATTTATGGTGAATCTCCAGTCTTCATAAGCCTGGAACCTATAGATAAGTGAATCAAACTATGGTTTACACACTGCTGGTTTCAGCATAGCTTTCTTCATATTTTTTTTTTTTTTGGTATTGTATACATGCTCCTATTATTCTGAAAGTAACAGTGAACTAATAATTATGTGTATTCAAGTCTTCCTCATCTAATATTCTCATTTAAAATCCTTAGAGGAAGGCATTTTAAATTTACTAATTCTTTATCTTCAAAAGTTAGTATGGAATCTAATATATGGTAGACATTCAATACTAGTTGATTTGCAACTTTACTACAGGTAATTTTGTTAAAAAAAAGAAGCAATTTTCAGCATGTCAATCATATATTAATTCTCCTGATTGGCACACAGTCTGAAATGGTTTTTTTCCTTTTAATTTAGGTAAGTTCCCCTCTCTGAATAGGCTGCCATGTTTTAAATTTCATCATCCTCACTATCGAATTAGTTGGTGTTAAGAATACAAATTATGTTTCTACTTCAGTCTGATTTATCCTTTGTCCTTGGATGTCCCTGCTTTTTTCCCTAGATCTAAATTCCAGATAATACTATTGATTTTTTTTGTGTGTGTAATGCAGAGTGATGTCCTTTATCCACTTCCAGTAAGACATGCTGTTTGAAATACTTTCCTAGTAAAGTAATATTTTCTGATGCAATATTGAATGAAGTACCATAAATCCTTCCTCAAATATTGTTGTATAAACATATATACATTTAAAAATACATACACATAGACTCTCTCACCTGTTCATCTTTCAAACCAATATTTCTATTTTGCTGTGGTTCTACCAACAATTTGTATCACTGGAGTAGAGTGAAGCCAAATGTTTTGGGTCTTTGTTCATTCAGCAAGATGACTGAAGCAAATGAGTTCACAAAAAAATATCATTTATAAAAGTGTCTAAAGAAGGTTTTGAACAATTATAACATTTCATCAAGACACCAAAATTCTTTGCCAGAGAATTCTTAGATTCATGTAATAGTTTATCCAACACTTATAAATATTTCACTTTTGTCCCTGCATTATAATAAGATATTTTGATGTGGGAAAATTTAGATGAAGCCAGATATGGCGTGGTTGATCTTATTTCAATCAGCCTATGCTCTAGCTTTTTTTAAAAGTCCCTTTTCTCTGAATAATACATTTCCCCTTCTTTGGAAGTAGTTAGAAACAAACTCATTCCTGCCTGTACAGAGCACATCCTTAGATCCTTGGATGCTCTCAGTTTCTTCTAAACAAGCAGCCGACTCCACGACTCTGCCACGTGCCACAGCCAACTGAGGTAGGTGGACAGTCAACTAAAACAGGGTCAATGGGAATTTGTCTCCAAGTTGCTACCCAGAGAGATTAGAGGTGCAGTCTCTGCATTGAAATAGTCTACTATGGCCATCACTGGGCTGACAGGAGCAACTTGAACAAAGAAATTTCATGTGCCAGGAGAAAGATGAAAGAAGCTGATCCACAGGAGAAGTAGAGATGAGAGAAAATATGAACCCAGGAAGAGAGACAGGGAGCAAGAAACAGAGATAAGAGCTTTCTAAATGTCTGATTATCTTATACTCCTTGGTTCTTATTCCTATGACTAAATCCTATCTGACCTTTACTAGAAATTAGGAAAATTTTCTAATTATAAATGTTCTTCATCACCAGCATAGAATTCAAGCTCATGTTTGTACTTTCAAACTAGGACTATACAGGTCTCATAGTAAGTAGTCAAAAAAAAGTGGGGGGGGGAAGGGGGTTATTGATTAAAATACACACAAAAACACACAAAAATACTAAAAAAAAGTTTGTTTAGACACTTTGGTTCCAAGAAATCAAACAGATAATCTAGAACTCTCATATCTGAAAAAAATCATCACTGAGAGAGTCCCTGATATGGGATAAGCCCTGGGCCAATGATTTTCCATTATCTCATTTTATCCACCGACAAACTTAGGAGTTACGTAATATTTCCAGCATTTCATAGGTGATGAAACTGAGACTTAAACTTTCCTGGGTTCACAGAGGCATTAAGTGGTGAAGAGAGAACACAAATTCAGGTCTCTGACTCTGATCCTGAGTTCTTTTTATATGTAATTCATGTGAACTTCGTCAGCTTTGTCTATGCATGTAGTTTATGACTAGATTATTCTTTAAGTATAATTGCAGATTAAAACATTAAAGACTACTAAAAATGGCTTAGAAGATTTGTAATTATATTATTTGTTACTTATTGCTTGTCAAATTAATTAAGTGAACGAATTTGAAAATTAAACGACAGGAAATCACAGATAGCTAATTGCTAAAGACCGAAAGAGGACTAAAATCACCCAAATGAAATTTAATCTAATATAGGAATTTATTTTGATTGTGCCTTTTAGGAAGGAAAATGATACCTTTTTACTGTTTTTAATTCCAACAGTATTATCTTCTTTGAAGATAAAATTGGCAACTTTTTTGTTGAAAAAGTATGTACTTAGTATTCTCTAAACATGTTAGACACGAATGAATAAATAAATACCCTTATGACAAATATCTGAAAAAGATGATTCATAGAAAGGAATATTTTTACAGCATTGTTATAAAAATTCACACTACAAGTAGCTACTATACATTTGGGTAGATATTTCTTATTAATTTAAAACAGATATATCTCTCTGTGACCAAAATATTCATGCAAAATTATAAGTACTACATTATTTTTAATGCATTTTGAAAATTTTATATTTTGACAAGGGTTGGTGCGACAGTGTACTTTCCAGTGAAAAGATTAGCCCAAATTAATGACTCAGATAAAGCACATTCAACCCTCAGGTTTTATTTTTACAAAATAAATCCATGAAAATAAGTTTGACTAAGCTACTAAAAATAAGTCTCTCTTTATTAAGCAATATTATTTGCAATTACAGTTTTGCTAGTATGTCATCAAAAGACAAAAAAGTGACTTAACTCTTCTAAAAGTTGTATCATTTTAAACGTTAAAAATGTTGACTAGCAACTAGCAGATTAAAAATAATTTATACAAATTCAGGAAATTACTTTTGAAACATCACTCTCATGAAAGATTTTAAAATGGAGACTAAAATATAGTTATACATTTCAAGACTTTGAGAAAAGAATTTCTTTCAAATGATGAAAAGAATCTCTTATGTCTTATTTTAAGCTTTAAGGTTTTTTTATTTTGTTTTGTTTTAATGAAAAAGAAGACTGAGACACCAGACACAGTTCACCGGGACAGCTCCGTACATTCAGCAAATACCAATTATAGAGAAAGTCTGGAAAAGGAAAAATTTTTAAAGTAAAGCCATCCTTAAAAATAAGATAAACATCTATGGAACCAGTAATGAAATATGAGATGTGAAAAACAGAAAGCAGAGTTGAAACTTCAGGTCTTTGGGCTTTGCCTCCAGCAACAGGCACAATAGATGGGGGGAGCAGAGATTTAAAATGCCTCACTGAGGTAGACAGTGAATCTGGGTTCAGTTTGGATCCAGGCCTATGAATGGGGAGCAAAGAAAAGCTATAACTTTTCCCAAGCAAATAACTTACATAAAGAGGCGTACCTAAGACTATGAGGGGGGAAAAAAACAGAAAAATCTTCCCATTAAGTATAAGTACCAAGCTACTCGCTAGACCATGACTCAGTCTGAGGTTTCCCCACTAACCCCAGAAGATGTAAGTGCTAAACTGACAATATAAGATCGGGTTATACACGCAGGATTATAGAGACCAAATTGAGACACCCAAAACCAGACAACAAGAGCACAGAGAGGGAAGGAAGGGGAGAAAAATGCCATCATAGCTGGGCCTACAAACCAAAATTCCAAAACCAATGAGGAAAAAAATGATAAGAAAAATAGGTTAAAAAATCAAAATTCACAAGATTGTTACCGCAGATACAGTACAAAATAGTGTATCTAAGATGACCTCAGAATAAGTATGTTGCAGATTCTCAAAGGCATAGGAAAAAGGTAACCATGAAACAAGTGCAGGACAATATGAAAAACAACTATTTCCAAATATCAGGTATTAAAAATGTAATTACTGAAATTAAAAATTTAACAGATATTTTTAGGTTGAAAAGGAACACAAGAGGCGCCTGGTGGCACAGCAGTTAAGCGTCTGCCTTCGGCTCAGGGCGTGATCCCAGCGTTATGGGATCGAGCCCCACGTCAGGCTCCTCCACTATGAGCCTGTTTCTTCCTCTCCCACTCCCCCTGCTTGTGTTCCCTCTCTCACTGGCTGTCTCTATCTCTGTCGAATAAAAAAATAAAAATCTTTAAAAAAAAAAAAAAGAAAAGGAACACAAAGAAAGGATTATTTTCTTTTTATCTTAAAAAATGCACAGCAAACATAGAAGATAAAGAGTGAATACACAAAAAAGAGGTTCAGAAATAGATGTCAAATGACAGATTTAGTGAGAGGATCTAATTGATCTCTGATAGGAATGCATGAGAAAGACACTGAGGAAGTGTTGGAGAAACAATATCCAAAGAGGTAAGGCTGAGAATAGTCTAGTACAATTGGAAGACATGAATCTTCAGTTGGAAAGTACACTTGGAAGAACAAGCAAGATAAACAAAAATCACTATATCAACGCATTGCAGTGACATAATGGTAGCAGTACAGTAATAAATAATATTAATGATAAATAGTACGTGAAAAATGAAAAAGAATTTCATATTTAGAAATATATGGGTAGGAGCCCCTTTTTCCTAGGAGGCCCAATAAATTAAGATGTTCAATATGTTCATTTTTTAAATAAAGTTTTAAATAAAACATTCAGAACTCCCAATAGAAAACATCAAATATTAAGGGTTTTTTTTTCTTCCTTTCTTTTCATTTTATTGCTTTGTTTTTCTATTGGAGCTCAGTTTGAAATAACTGTTAATTACACATTTAAATTAAAAAGCACATTGCCATCATATATCACTTTCTGTCCTCTTCTTGTATTTTTGCCTTTCTTTAATGATCAATATTCTTATTCCCCTCATCCCTTTGCTAATGTGCTTGATATTTGCCCTTAAATATAACTTCATACAAGTTCACAGCTGGAAAGAAATTTTGCCTTAGATGAATCATACCTTAAGTCTCACTCATGTCTGATTTTGGTATTTATATGAGACTTTGGACTTTGACTTTAGAATTGATGCTGGAAAGAGTTTAGACTTTAGAGGCTGCTGGAATGGCATGCATGTATTTTGTATATGAGAATGGCATTAACGTTGTATAGCCAAGGAGTGGAATGGTATAGACTGAATTATGTCCCTCCAGAATTCATATGTTGAAGCCCTAATGCCCAATGTGATGGCAACTGGAGATGGAGCCTTGGGGAGATAAACAGTTTTCAATGAGATCATGAAGGTGGGACCCTCATGTTGGGATTAGTGCGCTTGTAAGAGGCATCAGAGAGCATGCTTCCTCTCTCCACCATGTGAGAGTACAGTGAAAAGCCTTCTGGAAGCCAGGAAGAGAGCCCTTACCAGAAAACTGAATCTTGATCTTGGACTTACCAACCCCCAGAAATGTGAGAAATAAATCTCACCCGGTCTATGGTATTCTATTTTGACAGCCAGAGTTGATTAATACAAATATTTTTCCAAGTTTCTTTGCATTTCTTTATTTATAATAACTTTTGTTTTTCATTTTTCTTTCCTGCCCTGCACTTGACAGATCCAATTTCTTTTGATGGTTTTAAATTCATTCACTCTTCAATTTTTTTTTTTTTTTTGGTCCAGTCACTACCTTACCCCTTACTGTTCTCTTTTTTTTAATTTAACAATATCTCTGTCTTCCTGAAAGGCATGGTAGATATTTTAATACATTTTATCTTCTTGGGATCCCTAAGATCTTCCATAGCTTTCTCCCCCAGCAAGTTCTTTTCTTCACTAGACTTAAAAAAAAAATGCATTCCAGTCTAATAAAGAAAAAATAAACTTTAATTTTTTAAAGAAGATATAGGAGAATATATTTATGATCTTAAGATAGGGGAAAATATTCTTAAACCAGATCCTCTCCACCCCTCCCCCCCAAATGTGACTAACAGTAACTTTTTGCATTGTGCCAAACAGGCAATGAACAGGAAGGTCAAGTACTAATTGACTGTTTTCTTTTTCTCACTATTTTGAAATTTAGATTACTAGTTCTGAAAGAAACAAATGAAGTTTTACTCAGAGAGAAATAACGTCTGATTCGGGCAAATTTCATAACCATTTGGGCCTTAAGATTTGCAGACTAACAACCAATTTTTAACTCCATCTAAGGTTAATTCATACTCTATGGAGCCGACTCCTGGCAGCAGTTACACCTAAGTAGGGCAGGCAAACAAGCTTGGTACTAACCCCCGCGTTCCCAACCCCCTTCTTGTCCTCAGGCATACACAGGTTTTTGCAGTGCGCAATCTGCAGTGAATGAGAAAGCGCTCTGGGAGCTTCCGGGCTGGTGAACACGTGGAGACTGGGGCATCGCTGTGCGCTTGGAGAGAGCATGGAACCTCTCCTCCCGTTCTCTAGGCCTGGCGCTTTGTCTCGCGCTTTGTCTCTCTTCCTCAGCTTGTTCGGTTTGTTCATTCTCAGTCGCCTCAAAAGTTCGCTTTTCCACAGAAGCTCATCTTCCTGAAATGGGCGCAACCTCCTTGCGTCCAGCTGAGCAGTGAACCCAGAGACCATGGGCTGAGATGGCGGGAGCCCATGGAGTCCCCGGACCAACTTCCAAACGGGAGCTACAATTTCCAGCGGCTCCTGAAGAGGGCGCCAGCCTGCGCCGGGCTGTGGCGCAGGCTCGGACTGTGCTGTTCCCGCCAGTTCCCGTGGTGCTGATTATGCGGCACGGAGTCTGGCGCTCTATGCAGGCGGGGGCGTTTGACCGCCTGAGCTGCCGCAGCTGCTTCAGCTTTCTTACCTGTGCCGTCTGAACTATGGCAGAGTGATAAAAAAAATTGCTTTCACACGGTGAGTTTTCATTCACACTAGAAGATGACATTTGCATTTGCTACCAATCCTTCAACACCCAAAGTGATCTGAAAAGGAGATGCAGGAAGTGCGCGGTATATTCCCGCAGACCCAACCAGCATAACACAGTGAGGCCGGAAGCTTCCCAGGCTCCGGATAAAGACCTCACATTTGACGTTGATATCATGCTGTGACAGTGTGTTCGATGTTCTGGTTCTGTAGACATATGTTCTGAGTCTGGGACCTTCATGGTGATGGCCATATGCATCATCGACTGAACATTGAAGGAGGGCTTTGGATTTAAGCATCGTCTCTAGGTATGTTCTGGAAGGAGGGGTGTTCATTGCTGGGTCTGTGATAAGTCAGAAAACTGTCCTCCGCAACACATTCTGGGATCCTTGACTATGTGAGTCTTGTAAAGGGTGGCGAAGATGTTAAAAACAAATTTCATCTAAGTGAAAGAATTCACATTTGGGTAGAAAATCTATAACCGTAATTTAAAAATACATCAAAAAATATGCCCTGGTTATCAGTATATTTTTTAAAATAAAGCTGCGATAAGATTTTAGCACTTGCCCTTAAGACGATTCATGAGGAACTTCAACAAATCTTCCAAAAACATCAGACAGTTTACTTCAGCATTGGGAGCATTTCAAGACGGTAGCCAGCAGATGTCAGAATAACATAAAACATGAAAAATGCGGACCAAGGCTTGAGTGGGAGATCATGTACCAACACAGTTTTCCACGGCTGGATATCAGTGTTAGCAAAGAAATCAATCTTTTGCTGAAGAGCTCTCTTAATATTCATACTAAAACAGGTTGCATTTCTGTGCCTATTGATTTACAGAAAGTAGATCCATTCGATCCATTTACTGTTCTAAACAAAATCTCTCTGCCACGAATTGGGTAATATTTCCACTAATGAAGAAGAAACAGAGGAGAATGAAGCTGAATCTCATATCAAACATAGAATCAGAGATTTTAAGAAGACCTTTCCAGCTCCCCATGTGGAAGTTTTCAGTTTCTTTGAAACCTGGATAAGTCCTGAAAAGGTTAAATTCTCAAGAAGAATGATTTACAAAAAGACTTCTGAAGATAATAGTTTCCCCAAAACCAATGTGGATATCTTCAATCTAAAATCAGATACTCCAAAAGCCATTCAATAAATATGGCATGACCATGTATGCATCTTAATGCTCAAAGCAAAATTTCCTTTTCTTAAGAAATAATTATGTTGAAAATACTCCTGAGAATACCAAAGGAGAGTGTCAAGATTCTTGGAAGGAGCAATAATGGGAGGGATAAGTGGATTGCAGATGAATTTGTAAAATTTAATATTATACAATGATGATTCTAAGATTTCCACTATGAATACTCAGCTCTACCAATTGCTGTAGATAGAGGTAAGTGAGCAATAATATGCCTGAGATTTTAATCTCATCCCAATGGATACAGCCTCATATTTCTGGAGTGAATATTCTAGGTGAATGAGAGCTTTGTTCTTAAATCTTTGACCCTCAATTATACCTGAAGTATGTATTCAGTTATTACTAGTTTTGTTTACTGATATTTTTATTAGACTATCCTTTTAAAAGTCATTTTAAACTGGGCATCTAAACCTACAAAAACTTCAATTCAAAAGATATGAGTTACTATATTACAATATTAGGGCCTAGTAAAGTATCTTTTACAACTAGGAATTATAGCTCTTAACTTCTTCCCTCAGAAACAATTGGATTAGTTCCCTAAAAAAAACAGCTTAGGAAAAATAACTGACTTCACCAACAAAACTGTTGTATTTGTCAAAACACTTGGACTTTCTGTATATCTGATACTTTAATTTTAAAGGTTCTGTTTCTTCCTTGTTTGATTTTGTGCTATAGATTTTGAAGTATCAGATTTCTTTTGCCTGGTTTTACAGCCAATCTAAACAAACAAACAAAACCCCCAGTTGTTCTGGATTACATTCTATTTTCTGAGAAACATTAAGAAGCAAGCTATTGGGTTAGTGCTTTCCATGACTTATGAAAATTTTCGTTCCTTTGCTTTTCCTTGAACATTGTTTTCTCTATAGTTAGTCTTTTTTTTCCCCCTTTTATCTTTTGGTTTACATAGAGCAGACTAACGCAGGCAACACAAAGAAATGCCTGATTCCTTTCTCTTTGCCGATTTTTTAAAGAAGTATTACAGACTACTGTGCAAAACAGACAAACAAAAATGCCGTTCTTGATTGTGGTCTGTATATGAGGATCATGAAAATGGCACAGTAAAAAACAACCTAAATCAGAGTTGATTTGGGAGAAATCTGATCATTGTGCCTTTTAAGAAGCATTAAGTGAGATTCTAGCTCCACCTAGTGTCCTGTGGTAAGATCATATTTTGGAAATGAAAACTAAGCCATCATAGGCAAGACTGAGATTAGGCAGCTATCATAAGGCTGGTGACTAACTCAAAGCAGTTACAGTCAAAGGCATGTTGCTTTGTGTTTCTTAGCTGCTGTACTGAAAAGCAGTCATGCAAGAGAAACTTTCTTATACCTAAGGAATTTGCTAGATATTTACAGGACCAATCAGTACAAGTGCTCTTTCAATATATCAGGTTTAAAAATAGGAAGGTTTGAGATGATAGAAATCCTGATTTGCCGAAAATAACAATGAGATAGTGATGGAAGTCAGGATGGCCGTAACACCTGGAAATAACAAAGCTCACAACACATCTAAGGATAATTTTATGTATGCACGAATGAGGTCATATTGTGCTTTTCTTTCCTTTTAATGCAAATATATTTCAATATAACCATTTAAGAACTGGATTGAGAGACAACAAATGAAGACGTAGAGGCTATGAATAATAAAATAAATATATTTGATTATATAACTATGGCTATATTTGGGGGAAGGGGAAGCTTAAATTCACCGAATAGAGAATAATCTTTATTGTATACCTGTATAACATTGACAAAAATTAATCACGCACTTGGCTAAAATGAATATCTTAAATCCAAAAAGGAATGTTTGTAGGTCACATTCTCCAAATAAAACTAGAGAAATAATTTTAAATGTTTCATAATTATTTAGGAATTAAGAGGCATACTCAACTCTTGAATCAAAGGGAACAAAAAAGTAAAATTATAAACTAAATGACATGAAAAGGAGAATACTTCATAACAAAACCTAGGAGATCTAGAAAAAGCAGAATTGAAAAAAAATTAACCTTCACAATACTCTGTTATTCCTGAAGAAAGATGAAAAATAAAGGTATTAGTATTTATCTCAAGCTCTTAGAAAAAGAATGACAATCTCAAATGAGGAAAGAAAATTAGTAAAGGTGTAAAGAACAAATTCACTTAAAAATGTTTTATTAAGAAACAATAACATAAAACAAAAACATGGCTATTTGTGTCTGTTCAAAGGGACCGAACACAGCATTATTTCAAAGTCATCCCAGCAAAGTTTTCAAAGTCTGACTGCCCTATGAACCCAAATCAGAGGCAATTTAACATTTTTTTTTTAAAGATTTTATTTATTTATTTGACAGAGATAGAGACAGCCAGCGAGAGAGGGAACACAAGCAGGGGGAGTGGGAGAGGAAGAAGCAGGCTCATAGCGGAGGAGCCTGATGTGGGGCTCGATCCCATAACCCCGGGATCACGCCCTGAGCCGAAGGCAGACGCTCAACCGCTGTGCCACCCAGGCACCCCAACATTTTTAATCAATACCTTTTTCAAAGTGTATCAGTACTCCATCTAATTTTGAATTGCTGTAAGAGTTTCTTACCATCCAACTTGGGCCAATTTTAATGTTTCACATATCCCTGAATAGAGGTTAGGAGTAATTGCCCAATTTTTTCTTTGTGGGGCCCAAAAGTAAATACCTTAGGTTTTGTGAGCTGGATTGTGTCTGGGGTCTGTCCCAGCTACTTAACTCTGCCATTGCTGCTCAAAAGCAGACATAAACAACTTTTAACTGAATAAGAATGTCTGTGTTCCAATACAAATTTGTTTATAAGGAAAAAAAAAAAAGAGATTTGGGGATGATTTTGCCAATGGGCTGTGTTTGCTGACCCTGGGTAAGAGTGAATAGGGACCATAGATCTATATGTGAATACATAAGCAAGTTCACTTAAAAAAAAAAACATATCCAGTTGAGAATGATAGTAAAGATAATAAAATAATTATTACAATTACTATTATAACCATCATTATGGTGGGGTCTTTCTACAGATTAGGCATTTTATATAGAGTTTTATTTTATTTTATTAAGTGTAATTTCTCACCTAATATCCACATCAACCCTATGAAGTAGGTAGTGATATCACTGCCCTTTTCCAGATGGAGAAACTGAGGTGTAGACACTGAAGATATCTGTCCAATGCTCTAATTAAATGAGATTTAAAGTCATGTCTGCTGAGTCCAAGCTCTAAACAGCTCTACAGCAATACTTGGAATCACAGTGTCATATACCCAGCACACGACGGTGTTTTTCCTGGGTTCAGGAAGCTATTGCTACATGTCCGTATTTCTCTGAAGGCACTTCCACTCCATTTTCCAGGAAGCAACAGTTCATCCCACCCTCCCTTCGCTACCTTGCTCCAGCATGGAGTTCTCCCTAGTGGTGGAAGAAGTGAGCATTCCAATTAAGAATTCACGATTCCCGGGGCGCCTAGGTGGCGCAGTCCTTGAGTGTCTGCCTTCGGCTCAGGGCGTGATCCCGGCGTTCCGGGATCGAGCCCCACGTCGGGCTCCTCCGCTGTGAGCCTGCTTCTTCCTCTCCCACTCCCCCTGTTTGTGTTCCCTCTCTCACTGGCTATCTCTCTCTCTGTCAAATAAATAAATAAAGTCTTAAAAAAAAAAAAAAAAGAATTCACCATTCCCTGAATCACATAATCATCAGGTTAGGACCAAAGCATTATAATTGAGGCAGCATGGACCCACTCTCTTGTCCTTTTGGAGTGAGTTGCGTCCAAGCACAGCAAATGCTTGCTCCTATAAATTCCATGGGATAAACTGAAGAAACAGGGCTTCTTTTAGGCCGAGGTTGCCTGCCAGCAATGTGATGGACAGATCAGAGACTGAAGGCTCAAAATAAATTTCTAGGCTCAAAATAAAGGTAGAAATACCCTGCTATATTCTTCAATCCAGCTTTAATAGTGAAAATTCCGAGCCTGTTTTAATACTTACTGGGTCCTTGTCTGACTTTAATTGGTTAAGTTCCCAAAGATGGGAAGAGTGAATAATTAGGCTCACTGAAACCTCCTGCTATAGGAACCATAGAAATTATAATACATGCCTGAGGCTACTTGAGAGTCCACATTGTTTCTGGAATGTTATTATCTGCCTAAAGTATACCCAAAGGCAGAGTCACTAAAATCTGTTGAATTCTCCTCCCTTTGACAACTCTTTAAGAGAATTTCTTAAACAGTTGCCTATAATGAAGTTAATGGAAGACTGACAAATTATAGTCTGATCATGAAACAGACTGGAACTGAACCTGATGAGACAAGGTGAAATTGCAGAAGACTGTGGAATGAATTACAAGGGTCAATGGTAGTCGCCACTTAAGTGAATTGTTTGATAGAATGAAGTTCAACTACAGTGTGATGATTAAGGCAAGAACAAGGACATTAAAGGAAGAATAGTTACCAATTATTTTGTTTTCATGGGGTTCGAATGTTCATCCTTATGTAAGAAGAATGTAATTTAGGCACAAAGATACATTCTTTCAAAAATACGGTGTCAGACCAATAAGTTACTGAGGAAAAACCTCATTTGTTTACAACATTTTAAATAGCTCTTTTTGGAATCTAGAAGTCTTCCCTAAGCCTATGGCTTGGGACAGTCATCAGAATTTTGTTTTCATGAAATCAGGCAGGGATACAGATTCTCTTGGCATCATCTAGTGAGATCACAGCCTGTCAGTTTGCACTCTGAAGCCACAAGGAAAGCAAAACTTTGGGATGTGAGAATTCTCCCTGGGTAATTGTAACAGAGGTGAGAGGAATGTCTGGCACGTAAAAAGTTTTTTTCTTAAATTTGAGGATTCAAACTTGCTAATCACACAGCATTTAACAAGCACAGTCAGAAGATAGTTTGAAATTATTCCTGGTTTATCTACGTAGGTTCAGTAATAATATATCAAGAATAATGTTTTTTTAAGGAAACAAGCCTGTCTTGTATTTAAATATAAAAATGTACCAAAAAATAGATAAAGTAAAATAAAATAATACCAAGACATGAATCCTTTCCACTATTATTTAAATACATATTTAATCAGTCTTGGAAAAGTTCTGACCAGTAGATAGATGGATTATGATGTGAAAATGTTGGGGTTCAGAGCAAAAGAATTCTTGAGGTGTCTTCAGTGCCAAAAGGGTGGTTTTATTAAAGCATGTGGACAAAACCTGTGGGCAGAAAGAGCTGCACTGGGATTGTATGGAGTGGCTGATTATATACTTTCAAATTGGGAGGGGGTTAGGGATAGTGTAAATCTCTGAGGAATTTGGAAGCAAGGTTTCCAGGACCTTGAGGGGTTACCTGTTGTTGGGAAAAGGTCATTTACAACTGTCTAGTAAAATCTCAGTCATGAGACCCTTCAGATGTATCTCAGTGGTCTCTATGCTTGGAGGATGATTGCCAATGTACAACTTGGGGAGTAGAGATAAAGGAAGTTTCCAAAGGAATGTTTATAAGGAAACTCACAGGATCCTGGAAGTCAGGCTAATGTTAAGCTAAGGTTAATTTTACCCTTAGCAACGTATTCTTTTTTAAGATTTTATTGATTTATTTGAGAGAGAGAGAGCACGAAGAAAGGAGTAAGGGGAGACGGAGAAGCAGGCTTCCCCCTGAGCAGGGAGTCCAATGTGGGGCTGACCCTAGGCCCCTGAGGTCAGGACCTGAGCCAGTGGAAGGCAGATTTTTAATGATTTTTTATTATATTATATTAGTCACCATACAGTACATCTCCGGTTTCCGATGTAAAGTTCGATGATTCATTAGTTGCGTATAACACCCAGTGCACCATGCAATACGTGCCCTCCTTACTACCCATCACCAGTCTATCCCATTCCCCCACCCTCTCCCCTCTGAAGTCTTCAGTTTGCTTCTCATAGTCCATAGTCTCTCATGTTTCATTCCCCCTTCTGATTACCCCCCCTTTCTTTATCCCTTTCTTCCCCTACCGATAGGTAGTGAAGTTTGTATATCAAACTGTTACATGCTTGGATTTATATCATTTATATCATTAACTCTCAGGAGCTATTGGGTTTTTTCCTGTAATAATCAAAACAACGGCATAAAATATTTGGTACTTCATAAATTAAGCACATACCTAAATCAATGTCTACAGGTATTTACATTTACATTGCCTCTTCACCCTTCTCCCACTATCAATCTCTTACTCCTCCAGGGGTAATTCAGTTTTGAAAAACTAAGATATATGAAGCCACTTAAAGCATCTCACAAAACAAAACAAAACAAACTGGGTTTCTTTAGAATATTCCAAGAATTGCTTTAATTCTCTGTCCTCAGCAAAGCAAAATAATTGACTCTTTTAGGTGAATCAGTACTAGTTCTTTTTTCCTTTGACAACCTTAAAACAAAACAAAACAAAAAACAAAGTTATGGTCATACCATAGGGGTATTAAATTCCTCTTGCTATTGTAACAAACATCACAAACATAGTGGCTTAAAACACAAATTCACTATCTTATTGTATGGAAGTCAGAAGTCCTAAAATCAAGGTGTTGCAGGACTGCATTCTTTTTGGAGACTCTAGAGAAAAATCTGTTTCCTTGTCTTTTCCAGCATTTGGAGGCCCCCTGCATTCGTGGGTCCGTGGCCCGCCCTTCCATCTTCGAAACTATCTCTGATTCTGACATCTCGTCTCCTTCTTATAAGGATCCTTGTGATTACATTGGATCCACTCAGAGGCAAGGGTAGTCTCCCCCACACAAGATCTTTAACTTAATCACTCGACAAACTCCCTTTTGCCAGGTAAGATAATATACTGACAGGTGTTGTGGATTGGGACATAGACATCTTTGTCGGAAGGGGAGGATGTCATTCTGTCTACTACAGTAGCATTTAGAAACTTGAGTCTAAATTTAATGTGGTCTAGGAAAGAGAGAATAATAGAGATGAAAAAAGAGACAAGCCCTTTTTGAAACAGTTTAACTTCCTTATCACTAAAATTACAGTGAAAGAGGTCAATGTAATTTTTATGGGATATTAAATGGGAAAGAAGTTCTGTTAAGGCTGAAGCTAGCCTTTTTTGGAGAGTAATTATGTAATTATTTTAATCTGTTTCATGAGGTATTTAAACAATTTATAGATGTAAATTGCCTTCCCTTTCCTGTTATCTGCTTTATCTGTCCTTCTACAGATATTTAAATGAAGCCAGAGAAGAAGTTAAAAAAGAATTTCACATTTTAAGAATTTTGTGAAAGGTATCTATCTGACCAGCTTCATGATTATATCTAGTCCAAGCCCCAACACTTCACATGTAAATTACTTTGTATCTAGTTACTACCATTTTTTCAAATCTGTCCCCTACAATCTATCCTAAATATTATTCTCTTTAACACACGCTGCTTAGTGATCAAGCTGCTTAGTGTGACAAGCACACACAAAAAAATGTAAGTGTATGCATTTTCACCATGTTTTCCAGACTCACCCCCACTGAGAATTATTTTGTTGCTTAAGGAGACAGTAGCATACTGGTTAATGATGAAGATCATAGACAGTAGATTCAGACTTTCTAGGTTCAGATAGGGGCTCAACCATTCTCATCCTTCTGATTTTTTTTAGTAATAATTTTTTATTATGTTATGTTAGTCACCATACAGTACATCTTTAGTTTTTGATGTAATGTTCCATGATTCATTATTTGCGTATAACACCCAGTGCAACATGCAATACGTGCCCTCCATAATACCCATCACCGGCCTATCCCAGTCCCCCACCGCCCTCCCTTCTGAAGCCCTCAGTTTGTTTCCCAGAGTCCATAGTCTCTCATGGTTCATTCCACCTTCTGTTTACCCCCCCTTTATTCTTTCCTTCATTTTCCTACTGATCTTCCTGTTATTCCTTATGTTCCATAAATGAGTGAAACCATATGATAATTGTCTTTCTCTGCTTGACTTTTTTCACTTAGCATAATCTCCTCCAGTCCCATCCATGTTGCTACAAATGTTGGGTAATCGTTCTTTCTGATGGCTGAGTAATATTCCATTGTATCTATGGACCACGTCTTCTTAATCCAGTCTGTTAAAGGGCATCTCAGCTCCTTCCATGATTTAGCTATTGTGGACAATGCTGCTATGAATATTGGGGTGCATATGGCCCTTCTCTTCACTACGTCTGTATCTTTGGGGTAAATACCCAGTAGTGCAATTGCTGGATCATAGGGTAGCTCTGTTTTTAACCTTTTAAGGGACCTCCACACTGTTTTCCAAAGTGGCTGTACCAACGTGCATTCCCACCAACAGTGTAAGGGGATCCCCTTTCTCCACATCCTCTCCAACATTTGTTGTTCTTGCCTTGTCAATTTTTGCCATTCTAAGGGGCGTAAAGTGGCATCTCAATGTGGTTTTGGGTTTTTTTGTTGTGTTTTGTTTTGTTTTTTTAAAGCTTTTATTTATTTATTTATTTGACAGAAAGAGAGACAGCCAGTAAGAGAGGGAACACAGGCAGGAGAAGTGGGAGAGGAAGAAGCAGGCTCCCAGTGGAGGAGCCTGATGTGGGGTTCGATCCCAGGACTCTGGGATCACGCCCTGAGCCAAAGGCAGACGCTTAACGACTGAGCCACCCAGGCACCCCTCAATGTGGTTTTAGTTTGCATTTCCTTGATAAGCTAAAGATTTTGAACATTTTTTAATATGTCTGTTAGCCATTTGTATGTCTTCATTGGAAAAGTGTCTGTTCATATTTTCTGCCCATTTTTTTCATTTGATTATTTGTTTCTCATGTATTGAGTTTGAGAAGTTCTTTGTAGATCTTGGATACCAGTCTTTTATCTGTAGTGTCATTTGCAAATATCTTCCCCCATTCTGTGGGCTGCCTCTTAGTTTTTTTGACCGTTTCGTTGGTTGTGCAGAAGCTTTTTATCTTGATGAAGTCACACAAGTTCATTTGTTTGTTTGTTTGTTTGTTTCTCTTGCCTTTGGAGATGTGTCATGAAAAAAGTTGTGGCCAATGTCAAAGAGGTTGCAGCCTATGTTCTCCTTTATGATTTTGATGGATTCCTGTCTCACATCGAGGTCTTTCATCCATTTGGAATTTATCTTTGTGTATGGTGTGAGAGAGTGGTCAAGTTTCATTCTTTTGCATATAGCTGTCCAATTTTCCCAGCACCATTTATTGAAGAGACTGTCTTTTTGCCACCGGATGTTTTTTCCTGCTTTGTCAAAGATTAGTTGCCCAAAGAGCTGAGGGTCCATTTCTGGGTTCTCTATTCTGTTCCATTGGTCTATGTGTCTGTTTTTGTGCCATTACCATGCTGTCTTTGTGATCACAGCTTTGTAGTATAGCTTGAAATCCAGCAACCGATGCCCCCAGCTTTGTTTTTCCTTTTCAGCAATTCCTTGGCAATTTGGGGCCTATTCTGGCTCCACACAAATTTAAGTGCTGTTTGTTCCAGTTCTTTGAAAAATGTTATTTTGTTCGGGATGGCATTGAAAGTGTAGATTGCTCTGGGTAGCATGGACATTTTAACTATGTTTATTCTTCTGATCCATGAGAATGGAATATTTTTCCATCTTTTTGTGTCTTCTTCAATCTCTTTCAAGAGTGATTTCTGGTTTCTAGAATATAGATCCTTTATCTCTCTGGTTAAGTTAATTCTGAGATAATATATGATTTTTGGCACTGTTGTAAATGGAATTGATTCCCTAATTTCTCTTTCTTCAGTCTCATTGTTCGTGTATAGAAATGCAACTGATTTCTAAGCATTGATTTTATATCCCGCCACATTACTGAATTGCTCTATAAGTTCTATTAATTTGGGGGTGGAGTCTTCTGGGTTTTCTATATAGAGTATCATGTCATCTGTGAAGAGAGACAGTTTGACTTCTTCTTTGCCAATTTGGATACCTTTTATCCCTTTTTGTTGTCTGATTGCTGTTGCAAGGACTTCTAGTACTATATTGAATAATAGTGGCGCGAGTGGGCATCCTTGTCGTGTTCCTGATCTTAAGGGAAAGGCTTCCAGCTTTTCCCCACCGAGAATGATATTTGCTGTANTTTGCTGTAAGCTTTTCATAGATGGTTTTTATGAGATTGAGGAATGTACCCTCTATCCCTACACTCTGAAGGGTTTTAATCAGGAAAGGATGCTGTTTTGTCAAATGCTTTTTCTGCATCAATTGAGAGGATCGTTTGGTTCTTGACTCTTCTCTTGTTCATATGATCTATCACACTGATCGATTTGCTAATGTTGAACCACGCTTGCATCCCAGGGATGAATCCCACTTGGTCATGATGGATAATCCTTTTAATGTACTGTTGGGTCCTATTAGCTAGGATCTTGTTGAGAATTTTGGCATCCATATTCATCAGGGATATCAGTCTGTAATTCTCCTTTTTGATGGGGTCTTTGCCTGCTTTGGGGATCAAGGTAATACCGGCCTCATAGAATGAGTTTGGTAGTTTTCCTTCTGTTTCTATTTTTTGAAACAGCTTCAGGAGAATAGGTATTATTTCTTCTTTGAATGTTTGGTAGAATTCCCCAGAGAATCCATCAGGCCCTGGACTCTTGTTTTGGGGGAGGTTTTTGATCACTGCTTCAATCTCTTCATAATTAATTGGTCTGTTTAAATAATCAATTTCTTCCTGTTTCAGTCTTGGTAGTTTATAGGTTTCCAGTAAGGCATCCATTTCTTCCAGGTTGTTTAATTTATTGGCACAAAGTTGTTGATAAAAGTTTCTAATGATCCTTCCTATTTCATTGGTGTTGGTCATGATCTCTCCCCTGTCATTCATAATTTTATTAATTTGGGTCCTTTCTCTATTCTTTTGAATAAGTCTGGCCATCGATCTTATTTATTCTTTCAAAGAACCAGTTTCTAGTTTTGTTGATCTGCTCTACTGTGCTCCTGGTTTCTAATTCATTGATCTCTGCTCTAATCTTGATCAACTGCCTTCTCATGCGTGGGTTAGGTCTGTTCTGCTGTTCCAGTTCCGGCTTCTTGAGGTGAGAATATAAAAACTGCATTTTAGATTTTTCTATTCTTTTGAGTGAGGCTTGGATTGCTATGTATTTTCCCCTTAGGACTGCTTTTGCAGTGTCCATAGGTTTTGGACCGATATGCTTTCATTTTCATTGGTCTCCAAAAATTGCTTAATCTCCTTCTTAATTACCTGGTTTACCCAATCATTCTTGAGCAGGATGGTTCTTAGTCTCCAAGTGTTTGAGTTTCTTCCAAATTTTTCCCTGTGATTGAGTTCCAATTTCAGAGCGTTGGTCTGAGAATATGCAGGGAATAATCTCAGTCTTTTGGTATAGGTTGAGACCTGTTTTGTGACCCAGTATATGGTCTATTCTGGAGAAAGTTCAATGTGCATTCGAAAAGAATGAATATTCTGTTGTTCTGAGGTGTAGTGTTCTATATATATCTATGAGGTCCATCTGGTCCACTATGTCATTCAAAGTTCTTGTTTCTTTGTTAACTTTCTGCTTAGGTGATCTGTCTATTGCTGAAAGCAGAGTGTTGAGGTCCCCTATTATTAACGTATTATTATCTATATGTCTCTTTATTGTGGTTAAGAGTTGCCTTGTGTATCTAGTTGCTCCCCTGTTGGGGGCATAGATATTTATAATTGTCATATCCACTTGTTGGATGCATCCTTTAAGAATAATACAGTGTCCTTCTGTATCTCTAACTACAGTCTTTAGTTTAAAATCTAATCTGACTGACATGAGAATTGCTACCCCAGCTTTGTTTTGAGGTCCATTGGCATGAAAAATGGTTTTCCATCCCTTCACTTTCAGTCTGGATGTATCTTTAGGTTCAAAAATGAGTCTCTTGTAGACAGCAAGTGGATGGGTCATGTCTTTTATCCAATCTGCAACCCTGTGGCTTTTTATGGGAGCATTTAGGCCATTCACATTGAGAGTGATTATTGAGAGATATGATTCTAATGATGTCATGTTACCTGTGAAGTCTTTGTTTCTATAAATTGTAAATTTCTGTTCTGTATCAATCTTAGGACCTTTTTACTTTATTAGAAGCCCCCTTAATATCTCTTGTAGGTCTGGCTTGGTGATCACATAATCTTTCAGTTTCTGCCTGTCTTGGAAGGTCCTTATCTCTCCATCAATTCTGAATGACAGCTTTGCTGGATAAAGGATCCTTGGCTGCATGTTCTTCTCAGTTAGAGCTTTGAAAATACCTTGCCAACTCTTCCTGGCCTGCCAAGTCTCTGTAGACAGGTCTGACGTTATTCTGATATTCTTCCCTCTGTATATAAGGATTTTCTTCCCCCTGGCTGCTTTAAAGACTATATCCTTGGATCTAATATTTGTGAATTGCACTGTGATGTGACGTGGTGTAGGTCTGTTCTCACTGATCTTGGGAGGGGTCCTCTCTTCCTCTTGGACATGAATGGTTGTTTCCTTTGCCGGATTAGGGAAGTTCTCAGCTACAATTTGTTCAAATATCTCATCTAGACCTCTATCTTTCTCCACCCCCTTGGGGATGCCAATGATTCTGACATTGGAGTGCTTCATTGAGTCAGTAATCTCCCGTAATCTACATTCTTGAGATTGGATTTTTTTGAGCCAAGTTTCCGTTTTTACTTTCCCTTCTACCATCCCATCTTCCAATTCACTAATTCATTCTTCTGCCTCATTTACCCTGGCCATCAGTGCATCTAGTTTAGACTGCATTTGATTCATAGCATTTTTAATTTCTGCCAGATTCATTCTCATTTCCGCCCTTAGAGATTCTATATTCTTGTTAATATTTTCGTTAAATATTTTTTTCAAGCCTACACATAATCTTGACCAGTGTTACTCTGAACTCCATTTCTGACAATTTGGTTATATTCATATCCATCAGTTCTGTGGCAGAGGCCACAGTCTCTGTGTCCTTTCTTTGCTGAGGGTTCCTCCTCCTCGTCATTCTGATAAGGAGAGGTTGCAGGGATGCATAGAGCCCAAATTATTGACCAGGACCCAGGCAGTGTGCACATGTTTTATAGGGACCTTAGGAATGTGGGCTTCTTGATTTTTCATCCTGCTTTCTGGAGGAGGGGCCTGCCATGCTGATAGGCAACCCTGTTTGGGTAGAGTTGCCCCGTCCCCTGCGAGGGGGGATGGGGATGGGCACAATGTGAACCGGTATTTCTGGGCTTTTGTTCTCTGGCAGCTTTCCCTGGCGGTTTTTTGTGACTCTTCTGAGAGTCAGAGCAGCAGTGGCCTTATCCTAGCCTCTGTCTCAGAACAGAGAGATCCAGTCTGCTTGCCACTGAGCTCTCCTGGCCACTTTAACTCTGTCTCCATCAGTGCTGCTAAAAGCCCTGCAGTAACCTGGGATGTGTGCCCCACAGCCACTCTCCCAGCCCTCCCTTCCAGGGCCGGCACGTCTCTGTCCTTTGTACTTCTAACACCGCCAGCCGCCCCCAGTTCCCGCGCATGCTCCCGAACTCCCCGTATCAGTCTGGTTCCAGTGAGCGCTCCAGAGCTCCGGTTTTCAGTCTGGTCGCACGCGCGTTCCCAGGCTCACGGTCTCAGTATGCTTTCTTGCGGGTGCTGGTCCACCAGTCGGCCGCTCCCCAGTACAGGTGGCTACAGCTTCCTGGCTCTTGAGTGGGGCAGCTCCCTCCCCTTCCGTTTATCTTCCGGTATCTGTGCACGGATTCATGGCTCCCCACTTCATACCTCAATACTCAGCGCTGGAAATGTTAGTTTGTAGAGATCCAGATGTATCTTCCTACGTCTCAGGCTGATTTCATGGGTGTTCAGGATGGTCTGGTAGATATCCAGCTCAATCCAGGAGACCAGCTGAAAAAAGGGTCCCCTACTTCTCCACCATCTTTTCCCCCTCCTCATCCTTCTGATCTTGACAAATTACAATCTCCTTTGTGCCTCACGTTTTTCCTTATTAAAATGAGAATTGCTTTAGCCCTTATCTACTGGGTTTTTGAAGTTTAAATAAGCTAATCTATGTAAAGTGCTGAAACCAGTGCCTGACACATTGCAAAGACTTCAATAGATGTTAGCCATTATTATTTCCCTTTCCTCAGTTATTTCTATAAAGAGTATCTCCTAACCAAAGAACCCCCATGCTTATTCTAATAGTGAGTAAAAGGAAAAGCTGGAGAAGAGAGGGTAGTAAGATTTGCTTTGGCTGGAGTACAGGATTTCTCTTGGGAGAGAATAGAGGAAAGACAAAAAAGAAACAGGTGTCCAAGAAGTGTGAGAAATATTGAAAGTGAAAAAATGGGAAAGGGAAATGATTTTTAAGAACATGACTTAGTAAGATACTAAGCCTTTAGAAATTTTAAGAGGAGTCAGTAGAAACTAAAATTGTTTTTTATTTTTTTTAGGTTGCCAGATCACTTTGTCATTCATTAATTCATTCAACAAATTATTAATGGAGCTAGAACTATGTGTCATATCTTGTGCTAGGTGCCTGTGATAGTTATGGAGAAAAAAACTAAGGTTCTGTCTGCATTTAGCTTTTTGTTCAGGGAGATGACAAACATTAATTGAATAATCTGACATAGAAATGTTTAATTATTAATGTTGCAATTGCTATAATGGTAAAAGTAGGGGAGTTTGATCCACTCAGGATGGTCAACAAAGCTTTTGTTGGTATCTGAAAGATGATTAAGGGAAGGAGCTCGGCCTGTTTTAGGAACTGAAGGAAGGGGTGTGGCTGGGGTGCATTCAGTGAGTGCTTGAAGTGAAAGGAGACAAGGGATAGAAAGATGTCAGACCACATAGGGCCATGTGAGTCTTTCTAGGTGTGTGTGTGAGTTTCCACGTGAGTCTTAATATAGATTTTGGTTTTTGTCTTTAGGAGAAATGGGCTGATGTATTAGTTTTATATTGTGAGAGAATTTTTCATCAGAGGCAGCTTGTAATAAAAAACATATGGACAGACCAGTGGAAGGCCATTGAATTCATACTGAGGAGAGCTGAGCATGGCTAGGATAGGGTAAGGATATCATACAGATGGATGACTGTATGGGTTTAAAAGCTGTTTAAGAGTGAATCAACAAGTTCCACTAATAATGACAGAATAGGTGTGAGGTTCAAGGAGAAGTTGTGGCAGATGACTTGTAATTTTCTGGCTTGACTAACTAGTTGGATAGATAGCTGCTGCATTCCTGAGAAGAATGGAGGAGACTAGAAATTGTGTTGGGTTTATTTTTGACTCTGAAAAATCTATCCTCAAAATGAACACAGGGTTAATCTAGAATTAAAATCATCACCCTAGAGATGAACCAAGAGTACTGATGAACTATGAATATGTGATTTTGAAATTTATGGTTAAAACATATGCAAATTGACCAGACTTGAATTGTAATATGGAGGAAAAGGTATTAATCAAGACGGGAGATATAAAATATTCTGTTTAATGTTTTGTTTTGTTTTACAGTGTTATTTTAGTTTCAGGTGTATAATATAATGATTCAACAATTCTGTACATTTCTCAGTGCTCATCAAAATAAGTGTACTATTAATTTCCTTTGTCTATTTCACCCATCATTCCTCTGGCAACCACCAGTTTTTTTTCTCTGTATTTAAGAGTCTATTTTTTTGTTTGTCTCCTTTTTTCTTTATTCACTTGTTTTTTTCTTAAATTCCACATATGAGTGAAATGATATGGTATTTGTCTTTCTCTTACTGACTTATTTCACTCAGTGTTGTACCCTCTAGATACATCTATGTTGTTGCAA
Source organism: Ailuropoda melanoleuca (assembly GCF_002007445.2). Classification (NCBI taxonomy): domain Eukaryota; kingdom Metazoa; phylum Chordata; class Mammalia; order Carnivora; family Ursidae; genus Ailuropoda; species Ailuropoda melanoleuca. The sequence continues at coordinate 135,773,502 of NC_048219.1, read as the reverse complement.
ATGGCAAGATTCATTATTTTTTATGGCTGAGTAATATTTCAGCATGTATGTGTGTGTGTGTGTGTGTGTAATTATATCTCACATCTTCTTTATGCATTCATCAGTAAATGGACACTTGGGTTGCTTTCATATCTGAGCTATTTTAAGTAACACTGCAATAAACATAGGACTTCATATATCTTTTTGAATTCGTATTTTTGTTTCCTTTGAATAAATACCCAGTAGTGGAATTACTGGATTATATAACAATTCTATTTTTAACTGTTTGAGGAAACATCATACTGTTTTCCACAGTGGCTGCACTAATTTTCATTCCCACCAACAATGCATGAAGGTTCTTTTTTCTCCACATCGTTGTCAACACTTGTTATTTCTTGTGTTTTTTATTTTAGCCATTCCAACAGTTGTAAAGTGATATCTCATTGTAGTTTTGACTTGCATTTCCCTGATAAAGAGTGATGTTGAACATCTTTCATTTTATCTGCTGGCAATCTGTATATCTTCTTTGGGAAGATGTCTATTCAGGTCCTCTGTCCATTTTTTTAATTGGATTGTTTGGGTTTTTGGTGTTGAGTTGTATGTTTTAATATATTTTGGATACTAACCGCTTGTTGGGTCCATTATTTGCAAATATCTTCTCTCATTTGGAAGTTTGTCTTTTTGTTTTGCTGATGGTTTTCCTTGCCATGCAAAAGCTTTTTATTTTGGTGTAGTCCCAGTAGTTTTCTTTTGGTTTTGTTTTCTTTGCCTCAGGAGATATACCTAGAAAAATGTTTTTATGTAAAAGAGATTACTGCCTATGTCTTCTTCTCGGAATTTTATGGTTTCAGGTATCGCATTTAGGTCTTTAATCCATTTTGAGTTTATTTTTGTACGTGGTTTAAGACAGTGGTCCAGTTTCATCCTTTTGCCTGTAACTGTCCAGTTTTCCCAGGACCATTTGTTGAAAAGACTGTCTTTTTCCCATTGTATATTCTTGCCTTCTTTGTTGTGGATTAATTGATCATAAAAGTATGGGTTTATTTTGGACTCTCTATTCTGTTCTATTGATCTATGTGTCTGTTTTTGTGCCAGTGCCATGCTGTTTAATTACTACAGCTTTGTACTATATCTTGAAATCTGGGATTGTGATCTCTCCAGCTTTGTTCTTTTTCAATATTGCTTTGGCTATTCGGGATTTTGTGGTTCCATACAAATTTTATGATCATTTGCTCTAATTCTGTGAAAAATACTGTTGGTATTTTGATAGGAATCACATTAAATCTATAGATTGCTTTGGGTAATATGGACATTTTAACAATATTAGTTCTTCCAATGTGCAATATTCTCTTTTATTTATTTTGTTAATTTGTTTTTATTGAATAGAGAAAACCAGAGATACTTCTTTATAAAATTTCAAGCTAAACTATTTTTCACCCAACCTGCATGGAAACCCAATTCTAAAACATTAGGAGATTTTCTCGGCTGAAAAGAGATGTCAATATTAGACATGCCTGGGTGAATGTAAAGTCTTTGTACTGCCCTACTGGCTGGGGCAGGAGACTAGGCTGCTGCTATACAATTTGAAGATAGTAAGCATTGTTTTTGACCAGAGACTGAAGAAATTTGTAGGTAATTCTGCACAAAAAAGAGGAGAAAAGAAATTTGGGTTAAAAGAATAATAAGTTCTTATTATAGAAGAGAGACAGAAACCATTGAAGAAGCACAAAAATGCTGCCAATTCTGTAAAGGTGTGTCTGTAGGACCAGGTATTAGTAGATAATGTTTCAGCAGAGGGTGCCCTTATTATACTAGAAGGAACACATAACTTGGATTTATATGCAGAATTCATAACAGTTATTTAAATAAGAAGTTATTAAATAAGAAGGGTACAAAATAATCTGCCTGTGAACTTAAAGAGAAGAAACTTCTACTCTGAGTAATAAATCAAGGAGCCAGCATTGTTGAAGATCAATACAAGTTGAACCAACCATGGAGGAATCTTTCTTCATAAATAAATCTGTCTTGATCCCACACCTAGCACACATCTTGATTACTTGGTAAAGTCAGTGAAGAATGAAGAAAGAAAGGAGAATTGTGGCAGGGTTCTAGGACAAGAAAAAAGAAGGAGAAGGATCCGAAGAATGTAGATGTCAGGCAAGTAAGCTTCAGATTCTTTAAGAAAGATATCCCAAGTCCCTCATGGGCAATTCTTAATTTAGAATCACCACAGCAAGCCTAGGGCAGAGTTTGAAGAGAACATTACTTACAATATATACACACACCACATCTTTATCCATTCATTTGCTGATGGACATCTTGGCTCTTTCCACAGTTTGGGACGTTGCTGCTATAAACACTGGGGTGCAGGTGCCCCTTTGGGTCACTACATTTGTATCTTTGTGGTAAATACCTAGTAGTGCAGTTGTTGGGTTAAAGGGTAGCTCTATTTTTAACTTCTTAAGGAACCCCTATACTGTTTTCCATAGTGGCAGTACCAGCTTGCATTCCCACCAACAGTGTAAGAGGGTTCCCCTTTCTCTGCATCTTTGTCAATATTTGTTGTTTCCTGACTTGTTAATTTTAGTCATTCTGACTGGAGCAAAGTGGTATCTCATTGTGGTTTTGATTTATGTTTCCCTGATGCCAGGTGATGTGGAGCATTTTTTCTTGAGTCTGTTGGCCATTTGGATGTCTTCTTTGAAGAAATGTCTGTTCATGTCTTCTGCCCATTTCTTGACTGGATTATTTGTTTCTCGGGTGCTGAGTTTGATAAGTTCTTTATAGATCTTGGATACTAGTCGTGTATCTAATATGTCATTTGCAAATATCTTCTCCCATTCTGTAGGTTGCCTTTTAGTTTTCTTGACTGTTTCCTTTGCAGTACAGAAGCTTTTTATCTTGATGAAGTCCCAATAATTCATTTTTGCTTTTGTTTCCCTTGCCTTTGGAAACATGTCTAACAAGAATTTGCTGCAGCCAAGGTTGAAGAGGTTGCTGCCTCTGTTCTCCTCTAGGATTTTGATGGATTCCTGTCTCACATTTAGGTCTTTCATCCATTTTGAGTTTATCTTTGTGTGTAGTGTAAGAAAATGGTCCAGTTTCATTCTTCTGCGTGGCTGTCCAATTTTCCCAACACCATTTGTTGAAGAGACTGTCCTTTTTCCATTGGATATTCTTTCCTGCTTTGTCAAAGATTAGTTGACCATAAAGTTGAGGGTCGATTTCTGGGTTCTTTTTTCTGTTCCATTGATCTGGGTGTCTTTTTTCGTGCCAGTACCATGCTGCCTTGATGATTATACCTTTGTAATAGATCTTGAAATCCAACTTTGTGATGACACCAGCTTTGGATTTTTTTTTAACATTCCTCTGGCTATTTGGGGTCTTTTCTGGTTCCAACAAATTTTAGGACTATTTGTTCCAGCTCTGTGAAGAATGTCAATGGTATTTTTACAGGGATTGCACTGAATGTGTGGATTGCTTTGGGGAGTATAGACATTTTCACAATATTTGTTCTTCCAATTCATGAGCATGGAATGTTTTTCCATTTCTTTGTGTCTTCCTCAATTTCTTTCATAAGTATTCTGTAGTTTTTGGATTACAGATTTTTTACCTCTTTGGTTAGGTTTATTTATCTTATGGTTTTTGGTGCAATTGTAAATGGGATCTATTCCTTAATTTCTCTTTCTTCTCATTGTTAGTGTATAGAAATACAAGTGATTTCTGTGCATTGATTTTATATCCTATCATGTTGCTGAATTTCTGTATGAGATCTAGCAATTTGGTGTTGGAGTCTTTTGGGTTTTCCCCAAAAAGAAATACAGAAAGTATCATGTCATCTGTGAAGAATGAGAGTTTGACTTCCACTTTGCCAATTTGAATGCCTTTTCTTTCTTTTTGTTGTCTAATTGCTGAGGCTAGGACTTCTCATACTATGTTGAACAACAGTGGTAAGAGTAGACATCCCTATCATGTTCCTGACCTTAGGGGAAAAGCTCTCTTTTTTTCCCCATTGAGAATGATATTGCTGTGGACTTTTTGTATATGGCTTTTATGATCTTGAGGTATGTTCCTTCTCTCCCTACACTTTGAAGTGTTTTAATCAAGAAAGTATGCTGTATTTTGTCAAATGCTTTTTCTGCATCAATTGAGAGGATCATATGGTTCTTGTCCTTTCTTTTATTATTGTGATGTATCACACTGACTGATTTGTGAATGTTGAACCACCTTGCAGCCCAGGAATTAATACCACTCACTGGTCGTGGTGAATTATTCTTTTAATGTACTGCTGGATGCTATTGGGTAGTATCTTGGTGAGAATTTTAGCATCCATGTTGTATATCTATAAAATGTAAATGTAAAAATGAAAATTTAAAAAAGACTTAAAAACAAAGAGTTGATAAAATGAGAAACTAAATGGGAAGAGGAAAAGAAGGAAGAAGACAAAGAAAATTTTGAACTGAATGACTAAAAACTCATGAGAAAAACCCTCAAATTCTATCTAGTATTTTTCCCTAGTGCAGTTTTTCATTTCTGAGTCATCCATAAACTTGGTATTTGACTTATGTGCCTGCTGGTTTTCTGGGGGAAGGGCCTGTTGCACTGATTCTCAGGTGTCTTTGCCTCCCCTTTGTCTGGGGGCGGGGCTCAGTATAATCTGCTTCAGGTAGCTCTATGTGGCTTTTGTTTCCTGAAGGCTTTTTGTGCCACTTTAGAGGATGAAAAAAAAAAAAACCAAAAAAGGCAGTGGCCAGATCTTCAGCCCTGGACCTAAAGATCAGGGCCCCCCACTCTTCAGTGCGCCCTCAGGGAACAGCAGTCAAGCACCTTTGTGTGCACCAAACTCTGAAGACTCCTGTCTTGCACACCAGCACCAATCCTCCCAGGGGAGGGTGTGGGGGGTCTCACTGCAGCCCCCTGCTGCTTTCTGGGCTCCTACTTTGGGAGTGGTTGCCAGATGGTATGCTACTATCCTGATTTTAATCGCCATAAGTTATTTTTTCTGATTGGAGTAGTAATTTATAGAAATAGAATTCTAAAACATGTGATGTTTTCTATATATCTTCTTTGGCTGAATATTATGATTTTGAGGTTCATCCAGATTATTGTATGTAGCAGTAATTTTAATATACCTTAATTTATATATTCATTTGTACTATCCCAAAAGAGTAAAATATTAATTTAAGATAGACTCAATAAATCAAGGATCCATTGTGTAATCTCTGGAAAATTCCTCCCTCTTCCTCCCAAAATAGTAACACAATCTATAGGGAAGTTAACATAAGGAGAATAGAAATATTTAAAAATGTATTTGATTAATTCTTATTAAGTCAAGAAAGAAGAAAAAGGAAACGAGAACAGAGGGGAAAATGGGGGAAAAAGCGTAAGCTAATAGATGCGATTTAAATATACCAGTGATAACATTAAGAGATGAAGATTTTCACTCTGAATGAAAATAGGCCTAACCATTTTCTAATTACAATAAACACCTTAAATATAAGAAAGATTGAAAGGGGTGCCTGGATGGTTCAGTCAGTTAAGCTTCTGCTCTTGATTTTGGCTCATGTCATGATCTCAGGGTCCTGGGATCAAACCCCATGTGGGGCCCTGCGCTTAGCATGAACTCTGCTTGTCCCTCTCCCTCTGCTCCTCCCCGGGCTCATGCTCCCTCTCTCTCTAAAATAAATAAATTAATTAAATCTTAAAAAGAAAAAGATTGAAAGTAAAAGGATACAAAAGGATATGCTATGCCAATATTCACCAAAAGAAAGAATGTATAACTTTACTAAAATCAAACAAAAATACTTTAAAACAAGAAACATCAGTAGAAATAAGATGGCATTTCATAATGAGAAAAGGTTGAAACTACCAGGAAGATATCACATTGTATCTTTGTATACCCAAAATCTAGCTTTTAAATGTAGAGAGCAAATACTGACAAAATTATATGAAAAGTACACACATCCACACTCATTGTAGGATATTTTTCCAAACTTCTTTCTGTAACTCATAAAAGAAGGCAATGAAAAATCAGGAAGCATATAAAATATTTGAACAACATTATTAACAAAAGTAACTGACAGGCAGAACATTCTACCCATTAACAACAGAATACACTCCCCCCCCCCCAAAGGGCACATGGAACATTTAAGGAAATAGCTCAAGGTCTTGGACCATAAAGCTCAAGGCTTAAAAATCATACGGAATATTTATCTGACCACAATGGAATTAAACTAGTGGCAAATAACAAAGCAAACAAGAAGGAAATCTCTAACTCCTTAGCAATTAAATAATATACTTCTAAGTAGCCCATTGGACAATTGTCAAATAAGATAATAATTTGAGCTAAATGAAGATGAAAAAAGGAAACAGAAACTTAGAGAATATATCTAAAGCTGTGCTAAGTAAAATGTAGAGACTTAAATCCGTATTGTGGAAAAGAAGAAATCGTAAACATTAATCTTTGATGAATCCATCTAAAGAAGGTAGGAAAATATCAACAAATCAAACCAAAATAAAAGAGAAGAAAATAAATAATAAAGTGCACAAACAATAGAAAACAAATGAATGGGAGAAGTCAATAAAACCAAATTTAGTTTTTAAAAAAGACTTAAAAATTTGAAAAAAATGAGTAACAAAACTAATCAAGAACAAAAGAAATTATCAAATTAAAAATTTAAAAATGAGATATTGTTACATTTCCTGTAGGTATACAAAGATAAGAGAGAGTATAATGGACATCTCTATTCCAATAAGTTAAACATTTAAATGAAATGGACTAATTTCTTAAAAATGTTATTTTCCAAATTTGCATGGGAAGAAAAGGAAAACGTGAATAGTTCAGTACCTACTTAAGAACTTGAATATGGTATTAAAACCATGGTTTCACATGTGAACTTTTTTAGACATATACATAAACTCCTTCAGAAAGTAGAAAAACTACTTGAATCCTTTTATGAGGTCAGCGTAACCACAGATCTAATATCTGATGAGGTTATTGTAAGAAAGATAAATTATATGCCAATGTCCCTCAAAATCATAGATGCAAAATCTCTAAACAAAATACTAGCAAATCAAATATAATAATATATAAAAAGGATAATATGCCATTGTCAAATTATATCTGCAATGATGTAAAGATAGTATGACATTAGTAAAGCAGTTTATTCCAAACTCTTTTTCCAAGCCAAGGTTCCTTCTCTTGGCTGAATTCTGAACCATTTGCCTCTTTGCTTCTTTACTTTCCCAACTTCAGTTTTTTATATTATGTTTTCCTTTCCCTTGCCTTTCAGAAGTCTTCATAGTCTTAAATTGGGGTGCCTATCAACCACAATTCCAAATCTCCTTCTAGAAATATTCAGGCAGCCTTGAGTTGGGCGTACAGTGTTGGGCATACAACTCTCCTTATTGGAGAATTTCTGGATTTCCTAACTCAGGCTTCCTTGGTGACGTATATTTCATATGGCTTTCCATACCTTCCTCTAATGGGAGCTGGATAAACTCCTTTACCCGTTGAAACTTGCATTAGGACTAAATCTATGTTATTAAATATTGCTCAGCCAGCCACATTGTCTTAGATAGGATTACATAAAAATAGAATATGAAGTAAAAGTAAGTAAAAGTTTACCTGATTTTTATTGGTAATTGAAGTACCATGAGAGCTGAGGTCTGAGGTACTACAATCACCAACAGGGCATAAGAAAATAGCTTTTGCTTCAGGTTCTGATTTCTATAAAAGGGAGAACAGATATACAGGAGTGCTTTACAGAGGCAGGCACAGCTTTGTAACAAGGATGAGTTCTTGCTTTGTCTCATGGGATGTTTTCTAGAAGCAGCATGGAACTCCCTCATCTCAAATAGTCCAAGCCAGGAGGAAGTTGAAAGGGAATTTATTCTGGTTCTCTCTGGACCTCTATCCTTCATCAAAGTTTTCCTCATGGAGTATTACTTTGCCTTCACTTCCAAGTGTTTCCCCTGACTGTGTCAGCTCCCATCAGGAAGGTAAATCCCTCCACCTGCTGCATGGAACTTTCTTTGCATCAGAACTGGTAGGAGGAGCAAGCATCACAAAATTTAGCATTAGGTTGTACTGCAACAGTTGAGACAAGGTCCACATAAAGTTATTAGATCTCCAGCAACTGAGACCAAAGAATCAGTCTAGGGAACAAAAAAGAGTTTGAGAAGCTGTGGTAGCAATAGGTGGTGACAGATATACTCATATAACGTGAGTCTGCCTGTTAAACTCTAGAAATATATTCCTCACTTCTAGTATTGCCTTTTTAATGAATAAATTTATTTGCTGCTTTTCAGTGTGATATTCAAGAACACTGTTAGATTGAATCCCTGAGTTTTTGCAAATTCTGAGCTACCACATTTTCAAGATGTGGGACACACATCTTACCAGAGCATACCAGGTTAATATCCCCAAGTAATTTATCATTAGAAAAATAAGTCATACATTGAAATTCAGAATATATTAAAAAAAAACCAATGGTAATAGCAAGCTTTATCAATACCAATAATCTTCCCCAGACACATATTTGTCTCATATTTTTATAACACTTCTTAGAGCATTTCATCAGTTGTGTTAACATTTCTTGCATCACAATGTTCAGACATTATAAAACTTGGTGTGACGACTAAAAATGGATCCTGTTTAAATGGTTATAAATAATATTAACTGTAAAACAAATTTAGAAATACATTTAGAAAAGAATGAAAGTAGAGAATGGGTACTTAGAAGTAAGGAATAAAAATGACCAATATGCTAATTGGTTTTACAAGTAGTTTAACATTTCTCTTTTACATCAAGTTATGATGAAACTGGAAATTATGTTATTACCGTAAGAGAAGACTGCTCCCATCTTTCCATTCCCTTTAGCATCTCCATTTAATCGTGTTTAGAAGATGGATTAGAATTTAACTTGTCACTTATGGCTTTTAGTAAAAAGCTTGGAAAGAGTTGCTTTTCAACACTTTCTCCTCAGCAGTCCCAGTGGGCCTATGAGGACGATTATGTTCTTCCAACTCTTGGCATAATATTCTAAGAAGATGCCAATGCTTAGCCAAAGCAGCTACATTAGGAAAAGTGAATATTTGGGAGGAGACAGAGCATCCCTAGGAAGGAGTTTGGCTGGTGCCGGGCAGTAATGTGTGGAGGCAGCTCTTAGGGGATGCAGGGTACTGAGTGAAGAAGTTGGCTTCTCCAACTGGTAGAAAACAAATAACTGAGGCTCATGTGTACAAAATGACTCCATTATTATATTCACGGGCACTGCCAAACCAGTACAGCACAGGACTTTAGTACATCTAAACTTGTGATCTGGGCTGTAGTTATAATGCAAATCCTTGGACTCCATCCACATCTCCTGGTTTTGCAGTAAATTCTTTAAGCTATTTTTATGCAAACCAAAGTTTGGGAACCATGGTTTGGCTTAGAATCTAAAGGTTAAGAGGTTATCCACTAGGGGTTAAGAACATGGACTCTGGTATAAGTCTACCTGGACTCACTACTTATGTTCAGATGATAATCTTACTTCCCTTAAAAGCCTTTAGCTCAGCATATAATTTGGGCTCCATGAATCTTGGCTGTATTAACAATTGTCAAGGCAAAGCTCCGTATTTTCAGTGCCTTTGTTCCTTGTGTGCTGCCTTTTAATAAATTCATTTCCCCTTTAAGAATACTCTAAATGATCATTTTAACAAGATTTCAAATCTGCAGAATTGGGAGTGCTTTTAATTTAAAAAAAATGGTATTCTGCATTCTTCTAGAGTCAGGGGCTTATTTATTAATGGTCAAACGAATTGTTGGAGAGTACAATATACTGCATTATTCACATACTCCATTACCACTCTGACTTCAATAAATAATTAACCCTCCATGAAATGAATACTGTAAGTTTGAGATTAAGCTAAAAAATGTATTACATATAATATTATCAGAATTTTCAACTGTAAATATTTTTTAAACAACTAACTTTAAGTAAAATGGAGACATTATATTTCAGATGCAAATGTGAGTTCTCAGATAATCATAATCTTCTTAGTCTCAAAGTCCCCAAAACTCACAGAATTGCCTAAGCAGTAATATATTTCTTACATTATCTTTATTCTCTAAATGCTTTTTTAGTTTTTATTCCTTGCTCTTAGACTATTGAAAATCATTACCAGTGCAGCAAGACTAATTTTTATGCCATCACAAATACTGACATTTATTCTTAATGACTATAAGGGCAGAAGCCAAAATGCAATTGCAATCGATTATATGCAGAGAGTTCTTTTAGGCACAATTACAGCATTTGTATAAATTTCAAAATCTGAAGTTGTAGATGCCTCAGAAGACAAATTCTCAATTATCATTAAAATGCAAAATGTAATTTTCTAAAACAAGTTCTCTTAAACAAGATCTGGATCTTGCAACTAATTCTGCCCTGCAATGTTTTTTTTTCCTAGATCCCAATATAAATGGTCACTTTTTTGCAATTAACTTCCCCCAAAATATATTAAAAATTTCTTTGCATTCTTAATTATTTTATTAAAATTAAATTTGAGCACTGATTTTATATAAATTCCCTATTCTCTGCCTGGAATTTTAAATGTGATTCCTTCTCTGAAGCACTTTAGTGCTATTATTCTTTACTGAAGTGATTCATAAACCTTCTAATGTCCTTCCTGCCAGCTTACCTGTTTCTCTTCTTTCCTTGCTTTTTCCTGTGCTTGGTTTGGGGGAGGCTCAGTTATTTAATCAATGGGTTCTTTGTTTTTCTTTTCTTTTTACACATCAATCCCTATTTCTAAGCAAATATGGTCTGTGGAAATATAAACTCCTTGCTCTTATACCTCAGGCCAAATTTCTTATAGTTACAACCAAACTGACTTTTAAGGGGTTGTCAAATTGCTGCATTGGTCAAAGCTTAGCTGTCACTCTGATGAGAAGTGTTTTTGATCCTTGTCGTCTAGATCTGGAACAATATTTTTGATCCCTCATGTAGTACCTTCTATTTGTTCTTTTAATGTACCTATCACATCGTACTGTGAGTTCTATTTATTTATCTGTATCCTCTATAAAACTATATATTTCATGAGGGAAAATAGGGGTCTGCCTTGTGGCTAACACAATATCTGGCACATATATTTGTGTGTAAAATTAACAATGAAAACTCCCTCTGCTTGCCTTTGAGGAATTAAGAATGAAAGGCCTGAATGGACAGGACATCTAGCAGTCTATCATTGACATCTGTTATCTTCAATGTCCCTTATGAAATATATCTTAAATTCTACAATGAGAGAGTTGAACTAGATGCTATCTAGAGATCATTGTCAGCTCTGAATGTCTAATAACATCTGATTTTTGCTGTTCCTTACAATTAATCTGAACAGGAGGGGAAAAAGGAAAGCTAAATGAAGATGTATCACTGCAAATGTGTGGAAATGTAGATATATGAGTAATGAGAGGGAGAGAATAGAAAAGGAGTAAGGGAAAGAAGGAGACTGAGATAAAGAGAGCCAACACAGACTCTGAAATTTGATTTCAAACAGGAATTATTTCAGATATACCAATTGAATCAACTCAAACATATCATGTATAATTATTAATTTCACCAGAGTCACAGCTGCAATAAAAATAGATACATCTGAACCAAAATTTTGCACAACACCATACTTCCAATAAGAAAAAGCTTAATAAAACCATGGGGATATAGGGTGGAGGGACCTAGACTATGTAGCATAGAAAGCTTAATTTGAACAGCAGGGGGCAGTAGGGCATTTTCTTATTTAAAATATAACTTATCTAAAGGAAAAACTTAACTTGAAACTTTTTTCATCAGTCACATTTACTCAAATGCCCACTATATGCAAACCTTTGAAAAATATATTGAGGAAAATTCCCTAAGAAATAATGTACTAGTTCAAAACTATCTAAAATGGAATAATTATTAAATTAATCATCATTTCTATGTTATCTTAAATCAATGTTCACTAGTTCAATTAAAACAGGTAGCTAATATACATATCCCTCATATAGCAGCAAACTATAATTTCTATAATTTCTTCTTTTAATTGAGATACACTTGACACATAACATATTTGTTTTAGGTATATAACATAGTTATTCAGTATAAGTATATATTGAGAAATAATTACAATAAGTTTAGTTAATATCCATCACCACATATTGTTACAAATTGTTTTCTTGATGAGAACTTTTAAAATTTCTCTTAGCAACTAAACTATAATTTGTGGTTTTCCACTTCCTTTGTGCAAATGCTCTCTGAAGAAATGCCAATAACTAACTGAGTGATAATTCTGTTCTTCAGTATTTAAGCTACTTCAAGGCATGAAAAGGAAATCTTTGGTATTGATGTTTTTAGGAAATAATTTTCCATGAGAAAAAAACACAATAAAAATTTTAGAGCTAGAAGTAGAAAGTATCATTGAAATCAACTGTTCTGATTTTTGCAAATGAAATGACTGAGAAAAAAATATTATTTTTAATTTTTGCAAATGAAGTGACTGAGAAAAAAATATCTTCTCGAAGATCACGCTGTTTGCTAGCACTAACCGTCCACTATGATAGCCACTAGCTGCATGTCACTATTTGAATTTAAATCTATTGCAATAAAATAAAATTTTACAGTGTGGTTTCTCAATTTCACTAGCTGTATTTCAAATACTCAATAGCTGCATATGACCAATGACAATTCTTATTAGACAGGCAGATATAAAACATTTTCATCACTGCAGAAAGTTTCCTTTGGATAGCACTGGACTAGAGAAAGAACTGGAATAAAAACAGATCTCTTGAGATGATGTGTGAGAGAAACTGAATCAGAAAAATGTGGTGTCAGCAAGCATGAGGAAAATGATAGTTTCAAGAAGGAAGTAATAATACAATAGAGGTGTTAGCCAAATAGAAACTGAAAAGTGTCCACAGATTCTGGCCTTTAGTGATTTTTTTTTAAATAATTGTATATAGTGCTTTCCCACTTCCAGTATCCTAATATAACACCATGATTTTCCAGAGAGGGAAAAAATTGTAACAAAATGAAATTACTGAATTATAAGACATGATAATACATAATATCAGTTAATTGGCATTATAACATGTCCAATTTTAATTTTTGTGGTGTAAACTTTGATAAATATTTATGAAAATATAAATTAAAGGAAAGATAAACTAATATGGCAATTTATGGAGATACTAACTACTACCTTGGTGTCTTCTGCAAGATATTTTATACAGATAAGATGCTCTTATTGGTGACCATAGCAAGAGCAAGTGGGAGAGAAAGAGCCTAAAACCAAATTTCAGAGTAGAATGAAAGAATGAGTGGAGAGGAAGCAAAAACATCAAGTGTAAGTTGTTCTTGGCAGAGTGAAGAAAGAGGATGGTAGCCTATAGACGACCAGGAGTTTGCTTACTTTAAATTAATAAATGAGCTTCAAACTGGTTCACAAATCTTATGACACTAACTGCAAAACATTTTTTTAAAGAGTATTTTCTTTTTTAATTTTTTTTTAAAGATTTTATTTATTTATTCGACAGAGATAGAGACAGCCAGCAAGAGAGGGGAACACAGGCAGGGGGAGTGGGAGAGGAAGAAGCAGGTTCATAGCAGAGGAGCCTGATGTGGCTCGATCCCACAATGCCGGGATCACGCCCTGAGCCGAAGGCAGACGCTTAACCGCTGTGCCACCCAGGCGCCCCGCAAAACATTTTTTTAACTTTATTTATTTATTTAGAGAGAAAGAGATAGCATGAGCAGGAAGGAACAGAGGGAGAAGGAGAGAGAGAATCACAAAGAGTCTCCATGCTCAGCATGGAGCCCAATGCAGGGCTTGATTCTATGACCCTGAGATCTTGACCTACGCTGATTTCAAGAATTGGACACCCAACTGACTGAGCCACCTAGATGTCCCTTAAGTTTACTTTTTAAAGTAATCTCTATGCCCAACGTCAGGCTTCTAATTCATGACCCTGAGATGAAGAGTCTCACTCTATTGACCAAGCCAGCCAGACACCCTTAAGTGCAAAACTTCTTAGGTTTGTGCATTTGTGTCTTTTTCTGTAGATGAAGTGTCTAATGGGAGAATTTGAAGATGGAGAAAAAGGTAAAAAGTGATTGATCAATGTCCCAGAAAGCAGAAAAGAAAAAGAATCAGGAAGAAAGGAGAGAAGTAAGTCTTAGGAAGGAGTAAAGACCTCAATTTTGGTCATAATAGAGAAAAAATCCTGGATGGGGAGAGAGAGACAGTCTTAAATAGCCATATTAAAAAGTCTTGTAATTCTGCTTCAAACTTCTTGGTTTTACCCAGGCTTTTACCAAATATTTGCTAAATATGACTTCTATGTAGAAAAATGTTTTTATTATACAATATATTACATTTTATGGAAAATGTATGAGAACAGTAATTATAAACTAATTTATCAACAAGTATTAATTAAGCAGTTAATATAAACCAATTATACTCAGTACTATGTTTCAATATTCTTACATAATATATACTTGTACCAAGAACAGAACTATGCAAAGAAAGACCTAACTTTATAGGTATAACTTTAATAATTTTAGAAGAGGAATCCAATTACTCAAATGTGCAGATACCAACATAAGGAATCAAGAACTACAGAAAATCAGGTAAGTATGACATCACCAAACTAATGAGGCTGCTATAACCAACCCTAAAGAAATGGAGATCTATAAACTGTCAGACAAAGAATTCAGATTAATCCTCATAAGGAAATTTAGTAAACTACAAGAAAGCACAGACAGACAACTAAATGAAATTAGGAAAGCAATGTATGAACAAATGAGAAGTTTGACAAGGAGATAGCAACCATAAAAAGAAAAAGAAAGAAGAGAAATCCTAGGGTTAAAAATGCAATAGCTAAACTGAAGAATTCAATAGAAGTTTTAAAAGTAGAGTCAACCATGCAGAAGAACCAGGCATTGGAACTTACCCAGTCAGAGGAACAAAAACAAAAAAGAATGAGAAAGAGTGAAGAAAGCCTAAGCCTACAGGAATTATGGCATACAACAAAAAGAAACAATATTCACATTATGGGAATTCCAGAATGAGAAAAGAAAGAGATGGAGAAGAAAGTATATTTAAAGCAACTGTGGCTGAGAACTTCCTCAATTTGGGGAGAGAAATGGATATCCAGATCCACTAGGCCCCCAACCAAATAGGTTAAACCCAAATAGGGTTACACCAAAACACATTGTAATTAAATTGTCAAAAGTCAAAGGTAAGGAAAGAATTTTAAGGATAGCAAGAGAAAAGACAGAAGTTACATACAAGGGAACCCCCATAAGACTACTGGTAGATTTCTCAACAGAAGCTTTTTAGGCCATAAGAGAATAGGATGACCTATTCAAAATGTTGAAAGAAAATAAATGTCAACCAAGACTTCTATAACCATCAAAGCTGTCCTTCAGAAACAAGGGAGGGATAGAGATTTTTCCAAACTAAGAAAAACTGAGAGAGCTAATCACCCCAGACCTGCCTCACAAGAAATGCTAAAGGGAGTTCTTTGAGTGGAAGTAAAAGAATGCTATTTAATATAATAAAAGCATAAAAAGGTAGGGGCATCTGGGTGGCTCAGTCAGTTGGGCATCTGCCTTTGGCTCAGGCCATGATCTCAGAGTTTGGGATCAAGCTCCTCATCAGGCTCCCTGCTCAGTGGGGAGTTTGTTTCTCCCTCTTCCTCTGCCCCCACCCTAAATAAGTAAACAAAATCTTTAAAAAATTAAAAAAGCCATGAAAATGTAGTGTAAATATCACCGGTAATGGCAAATAATTTTCATTCATTTAGTACATTTGGGAGTCTTTTCTTTCCTACTAATCATGCACAATTTATTTTCTGCCAGCATGTCCAAATCCTTATTGCACTTTGCATTAAATAGTCACAATTACTAGGAATGCTGCCTGATTACAATATGACACTATTTCCTTTAACCTGTCTATATTTTTTTTACTCTAAGGGAAATGTTTGGAAATTGCATTGTGGTTCTGCTATTGTTCTAATTGTTCCTTAACAATCTGTAGTACAAAGTCTAATAACAATAAAACATTTATTAAGCAATTTCTATGTTGAGAGCCTTATATTCATTGCGTTGTTTAATCATTCCAATGACTTTAGACATAGGTATATTATTATCTTGTTTTACAGTAACACATGCAACAATTCTTGAATCTCCAAAGTCATACTGAGCCATGGGGGTAAGCACAATATGTTCTCTGATTTCTTGGGTGTTACATTCTGGAAATGTAGATACATCATGTAGATATATCTAGGAAGAAGATACACTCTGAGCAAATAGTGACACAACTAATAAATTAATGACAATAAGTAATATGAAAGCCTACAGCTGGGGTAGTTATCTCTATCCAGTAGGAGGCAACAAAGAGTTCCTTAAAGATTTAAAAAATGAAGAACAAACAGTTGAAGGGAAAATAAACCTAGAGGCAAAATGGCTTGAGATACTGTTGGGGCAGAAGCTGACTCAGAATGACATGACAGTTGATTCTTTCTGTTTTGAATAACATGCTGAAGGAGAAAAAGAGCTGATTTCTTCACCATTTATAAACATTTCAGAATGTTGGATTCAGATGATTAGCTATTTACCTTAGCTGGTGTTTGTTGTACAAATTGAGACAGGGTTGGCAGGATATGAACCTTCCTAAAATGTTTCATTGCAAGTTGACTGTTGATTCATTCAACATTTGTTCTATCCATCAGCTGTGATTTGGGGGGCAGAGGTGGGGGGCAGGGGTCCTGAAAGACAATTACATTCTGTTTCTGCAAGGCATGCAATTACTTCTGGAAGAGAGTTGCCAACAGAGGGGAGGTTAGAACGTGGAGTCTGCAGATAGGCTCCATTGAATGTGGGAGTGGAGTTTGAACAGATGTATAAGTGAATTTCTCAGGATATGGCTTTGAATGCAAAAGTTACATCACAAGAGAAGAGCCAAATTAAGATTTGGTGGTTTTTTTGATTTGAAGTTCCTCTCATTTTCCCAATAAGAAGAAGGAGGTGCCATCTTCCTGTTTTGATGCCTTCTCAGGGCATTTTTGTCAGAAGGAACATGATATTAGCATGTCTTATAACTGGTGATGTTAATTTTGATTATTTCATTATGTTGGCCTCTGCCATTAAGTTAGCTTTGCTTCCAAGTCCCTTTGCTTTGGCATACCCCCATTAATGTGAGGTGGGGTTTTGTGGGTTTTTTGAGCATTTCTTTATTTTCTGGCGCTACAAGATACTCCACTATAAAGTTGCTTTTTTTCCCCTTTGTAACTAAAACCTATTTTCTGACTGTTTATTTGAGATTATGTGAATACTGTTTCTCATAATACTTTCATCCTAAATAATACTTTGTTATTTACAGCAGTTTTAGATTTACCAAGGAATATTTTTGAGAAGACAATACAGAGTTCCCATGTACCACTGCCCCTATTCTCCACAGTTCCCCTCTTATTTGCATCTTAAATTAGCATGATACATTTGTTACAATTAATGAACCAATATTGATACATAATTATTAACTAAAGTCCATAATTCAGATTTCTTTTGTTTTTTAACATAATGTCATTTTTTTTTCTGTTTTGGTATCCCATACGGCTTACCATATTTACATGTAGTTGTCATATCCTAATCTTCTTTTGGATGTACCAATTTCTGAGACTTCCTTCTTTTGATATTCTTAACAGTTTTAAGTAGTACTGGTCAGGTATATTGTAGGTTGTTCCTCTATTGGACTTTACCTGGTGTTTTTCTCTTAGTCTGGGAAAATGTGTTTTGGAGGAAGATGACAGATGTGAAGTGCCATTTTCATCAAGTCATATCAAGAGTGCCTACTGTAAACATGATTTATGACTGTTGATGTTGACCTTGGCTAAGGTAATGTTTGTTAGGTTTCTACACTTTAAAGTTACTCTTTTCTCCTGTTTTCATACTTTTTACACTTTGGAAGGAAGTCACTATGCCCAGCCCGCACTTAAGGGGTGAAGAGTTATTCTTCCTCTCCTTTAATGTGGTGTATCTACATAAATTATTTAGAATCCATCTGCATGGGAGATTTGTTTCTTCTCCCACATTTATTAATTTATTCAATCATTTATTTATATCAGTATAGACTCATGGATATTTTATCCTTTGAGTTATAATTCAACACTACTTTTTTATTTTGTTGCTCAAATTGTTCTAGCTTTGGTCATTAGTAGCCCTTTCAGTTGGCTTCCAAGTCCCTTTGCTTTGACATACCCCCATTAAAGTGAGTTTGTTGTTGTTGTTATTATTGGGTTTTTTTTTTTTTTTTTGAGCATTTCTTTATTTTCTGGCACTACAAGATGCACCAGATTCATCTTGTATATTTCCTGCTCTAGTCCTGGAAAGAGCCATTTCTCAAAAAGTCCTGGTTAATTTTATTGGGCAATGATATAGCACTCAAGATTTGGGCAGTAGATATACTAACCATCCCTTGCTTTTAACTCATTTTTTTTTCTGTCTAGGAGTTTTAAAATCATATCTTTTTCCAAGGATTATATTTCATGATAATTTTCTTTTGTTGAGGAACAATTTTCATTTAAACTGATTGGCTTTCTGTTGTTCTATTCACTTTGGAGACTTAGGCCCTTCCGTTCTAAGAAATTGGCTTGTATTATTTATTTAACAATTTGCTCTCACTTGTTCTTTCTGCTCTCTTCTGGAATTCCTTTCAGCTGAAGTTTGAACCTTTGGAATTTATTCTCTAATTTTATCTTTAATATCTTGCTCTCCATCTCTTTATACATTCTTGGTGGTTTCCATAATTTTATTATCAAGCTCTTTCTACATTAACATCATCATCATCATCATCTGTCGTAGATATAGATTCCAGGAGGTCTTTCATATAGTGTTCCTTTAAAGTTGGACATGCCATTTTTTTTTTTGGCATCCTATTCTTGTTCCATGGATGTATCACTCTTATTTCTCATGTTAATTATATTGTCTTTGAATTTTCTTTTATGCTTTACTCTGTCTCTAAGTCCACAGAATTACTTCTTTCAATAGATTTGTTTCTTTCCTCTCTGCCATGCTAAAGACATTCCTCAAATGTTCAGTGATTCTTGTTTAGTGATCTCTAAGTAGCCAAATGGATACTCTATACATTTATGCATGTGTTTGAGGGTTGAGGGAATACATCCTTTGGAATAGAAGGCTTTATTCTAGCTTGATCCAGTAATCAGCCAACTTTTTTCTTGAAGACACCAAAATGTCAGAATCAATGGGCCTATCTTGTGGGATAGATCAGGTTTTCCAGAGGAAGATCCTAGAATCTTTCTTCTGAAATATAAAATGTAACTACTGGAATTCTGGGTGTTGGTTAAGGGAAAGAACCTGGAGCTGAGGGGAGAGTCTTATCATTGAGAATATAAACTTTTATTAATGGTCCTCTTTTCAGTCCAGCACCTCTCTTCATCTCTTGCATTGTGATCAGGACATTTTGAACAGAAACTTCAGGTATATCTGTGATCTTTGTAATCTGATTCTTAGGACCAAGACAAACTATAAAGTATAGCTACAAAATGAACCACCATATCCTATATGAGTGTATGTTTTCCATATGAGATATTTGATAGTTTTCTCTGCTGATTTCCATTATTTATTTATTAAGATTTTACTTATTTATTTGACAGAGAGAGCATGAATGGGGAGGAGGGGAAGAGGGAGAGACAGAAGTAGGCTCCCTGGAGGTGGAGCTCAATTCCAGCACCCTGATATCATGACCTGAGCCAAAGGCAGGGGATTAACCCACTGAGGCACCAGGTACCCCTGATTTCCAATATTAATATGGCTTTTTGCTGATATTCTTTATTGACTGTGCCTATCTTTGGAAGATTTTTGGAAAGAGTTAAATTGGGGCTATGAGTTTATATATATATATATATACACACACACACACCCACACACCCACACACATATATGTATGTATATTACATATACATATGTATGTATATGTTTGTGTATATATTACATATATATGTATGTATATATTTTTTTATATATGTAATACATATATGCAATCCAGGTGTGTATGTATATACATCCAGTGAGCTGAGAAATTGAAATCAGTTTAGAAATTTATCAACTGATAAAGTGTTATTATTCCCCACTTTTTTGTAGAGGATCCCAAATAACTTTAACCATCTATGGTCTATTCTTTCATTTCTGAGAATCCCTAAGAAGCAAGCCATTTTTTGTGTTCCTCTGACACTGTTAAACAACTCTCTATAGTCTTATTCACTGTCCAGATTCTTACAGTTCTGGAACCTGGGATGGAGTGGAAGACTATGGTAAGGTTTTCTTAGAACAATTCTAAAGAACTCAAACATATAAATAGAATCATAAGTAGAATGCTTTACCACTTAAAAATAGTGGTAAAGAAACTGATTCTGGCTTTGCAGTACTGTCTTCATATAGGTATGTGAGGATGACAAAAAGTGAAATGATAGGGGTGCCTGGCTGGTTCAGTCAGTAGAGTATGTGAGTCTTGTAAGAGTTGTAGTTTGAGTCTCGTGTTGGGGTTGTAATTTCAAGTCCCATGTCAGATGTAGAAATTATTTTAAAAAATAAAATCTTAAGAAAATAAACAGGTATTATGGATGGACTATTTGTAGTCCCCTCCCCCACATGCACCCAAATTAATATGTTGAAACCCTACTCCTCAGTGTAATGGTAATAGGAGATAGGGCCTTTGGGAAGTGATGAGAATTAGAGCAGATCAAAGAGTAAGCCATGGTGAATGGGCTTAGTGGCCTTACAAGAATCATAAGAGAGGGGACGCCTGGGTGGCTCAGCCGTTAAGCATCTGCCTTCGGCTCAGGTCATGATCTCAGGGTCCTAGGATCGAGCCCTGCATTGGGCTCCCAGCTTGGCAGGAAGCCTGCTTCTCCCTCTCCCCCTTGTTTGTGTTCCCTCTCGCTGTATTTCTCTGTCAAATAAATAAATAAAATCTAAAAAAAACAACAAAGAAAAGAATCATGAGAGAGCTTGCTTCTTCTCTCAGCTCTTCACCATTGAAGATACAAGTATAAATCTACAGTTTGCAACCCAGAAGAGGGCTCTCACTGACACCTGATTATGCTGGAACTCTCATCTCAGACTTCCAACCTCTCACACTGTGAGAAATCAATTTCTATTGTTTAGAAACCACCAAGTTTGTAGTATTTTGTTATAGCATCCCTAACTGACTAAGACAAAATGGATTCTAGGTATTTGCCTATGATATGGAAAATTAACTAGCATTAGCTAAAAAGAAAAGATATGAAGTCTTAAGACCTTTAAAATTCAAATGATTCAAATCATTCAAATGATTTTCTATGACATGACTTGTGTCACATTCACCCTGAATGATATCTAAGCCTGTATTTTGACAACAAACCCAAGCCAACATCTGACATTCCTTATTATACTAGAATAACGGTAGGGGAAGTTCCTCTTTGATGCTGAGGGCTTTAGTTCCTTGAGTGCCTTGGCATTCCCCATAGGTATAATTGGACTTTCTTGTTTTTACCCTTTCTTTTCAGAGAGGCCTGTGCTTTATACCAAGATTCTGCAGCCAGGGGAAATTTTCATACCTTTATATTACAAAAGCATTAAAGTCCATAAGTAGCAGAGGTTAGGCAGAATGAAAGCAGATCAACAACTCTCAGGTTCTTCATGTGCTGTATGATCTATTTCTACGGTGGATCACTACATTTTTCTGGGAAGCACATAGTGGATTATGGGTATGCTTGGTGTTCATTCCTTCAGCAAATTTACTGGGTACCAACTATATTACAACCTGTGTTCTAAGTGCTGCCTCATAGCAGGGGATAAACAAGAATTGTCATGCAGCATGCATTCTGGTAGAACAAAACACAAAATAAACAAATAACCAATTGATATTTAGCATGCTAGGTAAGTGTTATGGAGAAAAACAAAGCAGTTGCTAGCTATGACAAGATTCAAAGTGTGGGAATTATAGCTGAGGTGGAGTGGAGAAAGTGATCTTCTATTAGGGAGGAAATGAGAAGCTAGGCTATTAGATGTTTCATCCAAATGTTGTTGGTATCCAAATGGATGGGAAAGTTATTAATAATAGAAAGAGTCTGGGTAGAGGAGAAGACAGTCAACCAGAAAGTAAATCTTTAATAAATAAGAATGTCCATTAAGTTAAAAGATGAATGCTAGACTAGAAGAAAAAGATGACACAGCTAGACACACATATCTTCAAAAAAGGATTTTTGATTTGTTTGCATTTGGGGAGAATTGTTTAAGGTTTTACCAAACGTGGATGTGGTGATACGGAATGAGAATAAAAACAAGATCCCATCCACACTCCTGACTCTGACATCTTTGAGGTTAGAATAAACAGCCCCTACTTAAGCAGGCTGCAAGGAAAATAATTCCCCTAGGGGCATATCAGGTTCAAGTGTAGTGTGATGAAGCAGGTTTTTCTTTTCTTTTTTTTAAATGTATTTTATTTTAATTCAATTAATTAACATATAGTATATCATTAGTCTCAGAGGTAGAGTTCAGTGGTTCATCAGTTGCATGTAACACCCAGTGCTCATTACATCACATGCTGTCCTTAATGCCCATCATCCAATTACCCCGTCCCCCATCCCTATCCCCTCCAACAACCCTCTGTTTCTTATAGTTAAGAGTTTCTTATAGTTTCTCTCCTCTCTGATTTTTTTCTTATTTTATTTTTTTCTCCCATCCCCTATGATCTTCTGTTTTGTTTCTTAAATTCCACATGTGAGGGAGATCATACAATTGTCTTTTGCTGACTGAGTTGTTTCACTTACCATAATACCCTCTAGTTTCATCCATGTCATTGCAAGTGGCAAGATTTCATTTTTTGATGGCTGCATAATATTCCATGGTGCATATATACCACATCTTTTTTATCCATTCATCTGTTGATGGACATCTGGGCTCTTTCCATAGTTTGGCCATTGTGGACATTGCCGCTATAAATATTGGGGTGCAGGTGCCCCTTCAGATCACTACATTTGTATCTTTGTGGTAAATACCTAGTAGTGCAGTTGCTGGTTAAAATGTAGCTCTATTTTTGGGGCGCCTGGGTGGCACAGCGGTTAAGCGTCTGCCTTCAGCTCAGGGCATGATCCCGGCGTTATGGGATCGAGCCCCACATCAGGCTCCTCCGCTATGAGCCTGCTTCTTCCTCTCCCACTCCCCCTGCTTGTGTTCCCTCTCTCACTGGCTGTCTCTATCTCTGTTGAATAAATAAATAAAATCTTAAAAAAAATAAAATAAAATGTAGCTTTATTTTTAACTTTTTTAGGAACCTCCATACCATTTTCCAGAGTGGTTGCACTAGCTTGCATTTTCACCAGCAGTGTAAAAGCATTCCCCTTTCTCCACATCCTCACCAAAACCATTTTCTCTTGATAGGACATGCAGGTCTAGAGCTTCCACCCTCTGAATAGGTACTTAGGAAACACAGCTTAGAAAACATGATTATAAGGTTCTTAAGGCAGAAGTGTGGAAAACAAACAGCTTCCCCCTACTGAGCAATTCAAAAGAATTTCATCAACTCATTATTAGGAGGATAATGATTGCTAAATTTGTCAGATTACCTTAGTAATATTATCTAACAATGGTGGCAGTGAT
The DNA here is from genome assembly GCF_002007445.2 of Ailuropoda melanoleuca. NCBI lineage: Eukaryota > Metazoa > Chordata > Mammalia > Carnivora > Ursidae > Ailuropoda > Ailuropoda melanoleuca. The sequence goes on along the minus strand of NC_048219.1, from coordinate 135,749,854 downwards.
GTAGAAAAAATATTAGGGTTCAAAGCTGATGGCCAAAAAAGAATTCTTGAGACATCTTTGGTGCAAAAAGGTGGTTTTATTAAAGCATGGAGATAGGACCCTTAGGCAGACATTGCTGCACTGGGGTCATGAGAAGTGGCACATTATATACTTTAAAGTTGGGAGGGATTTGGGGATAGTGTAGGTCTCTAAGGAATTATGGAAGCAAGGTTTCCAGGACCTTGAGGGAGCTAACTATTGTTTGGAAAAGATCATTTATTACTGTCTAATAAAATCTGAGTCATGAGACCCTTCAGATGTATACTGGAGGGTCATATGCTTGGGGGATGATTGCCAACATATATCTTGGGGGGTGTAGATAAGGGGGGTTCCCAAAGGAATTTTTATATGTTAAAGTTACAGGATCCTGGAGGTCAGGATAGGGTTGTCTTTTTCCCTTAGCAAAGTATTAATATGAGCCAGCTGAGTTCCTAAAGGAATGTCCCTCTGCTGTTTCAAGGACTTGTCAATGGGTTACAAGTAGTAAGGAAATTTAATAATTTTCTTCTGCCGTTGTTGCCCATATCAGCAACATATTTGCTCCAGAGCAACAACAAAAAATGATTGCCCAGCTCAGAAGATAAATCCATTGGTTTCCCTTCTATTTGTCTCTTGTTTCTGTTATTGGTTTGCATAGCAACTCGTGTTCATTCCACATGTGTTCATTCCATATTATACAAAGCAGTTTATGTCAAGTATATTATTTAAGATTTAAAATATTTATTATTAAATTTGTTTAATGTTTCTTATGTTTTAATGTACTGAAAGATGCATAGATTTTCCTGGGTGTAAAGGGATGCATAAGTTGGACTCCCACAAAAGAAAGCTCTATGCACGAGAACATCCACTTGTACTGCCACCACAAAGTGTGGGAAAGAGAAGACAATAATCTATACATTGTTTATTAAAAAGAAATCAAGTGGATGTTTGACACTATGAAGTAATTGTTAATTTTTAGGTATGATAATGGTATTGGGTTATATTGAAGGGGTTGTATTTTAAAGAACTTATTCAGAGACTTATGTTAATATAATTTTGGGTAAAATATGATATCTGGGCTACTTTTAAGCTAATCCAAGGTGAGAGGGCAAGCATAGATAAAACAAGATTGGCTATGTGTTGACAATAGTTCAGGCAGTGTGATTGAGGCAGAGTGATGAGTACATAGGAGTTTGTTACACTTTCTTCGTCTTCTTGTATGAAATCTTTCATAACGTGTATAATTTAAACAGACAAAATACATGTAACAAGGCCTTCTCTGTGAATCATGGATGAAACATGCAGTCCCTGACATGGTTTGCACAGAACCAGTGTTAGTTTATTTCCACTTTAACCTTCTGCCTCATGCCTTGGAATGTACCCTTAGAGCCCCTTATAAATATACATGATTTCTTTTCCCCTTTCCTCATTTTTGTTATTTTTTCTCGGTGTGTTGTAGAAATCATTTTTGTTTGTTTTTAAAGAAACTTTACCATTTTCAAACAAGATAATGAATGTTCTGTGGTGTAGCAAAGTTTCCAAGCTCCCTTTGGGAAACAGGTCCAATACCTCTTCCCTTCACCCCCAAACTTGACGCACACAGTTTTTCCAAATATGCATGGTTTTTCCTCTGCCCTTTGTATCTCAAATCACCAGAGTGGGAAGGAAATCCAGAGTGAGGTCGTAATAGCTCCAACCCATTCTTTCCTAAACAGCCACCCCCTACACCTAAGCAATGTTCAGATCTAGCAACGTTGGGATCTGAACACAGAAGACTGACAATTGCCCCTGACAAGTTCTACTGGGGCAGCTAGGCAAGGTGAGAGAGAAAGCAACTGAAGGTTAAGACCTGAGTTTCCTCTCTTCCTCCCCCCTCCTCTCCCTCCTATTCCCACCTCTCCAAAACCCTTAGCTGCATCCCCCTCTTCCTCTTCTCTCCATCTTTTCAGGCTCTCACATCAGCTTCCCCTCCTCGCGAATCCCCTCCTCTCGCCCCCTCTCCCTTCTCCCGCCGCTGTGGAGGAGACTCTCGCAGCAGCTGCCATTCTGACCTAAGCAGTGGTGGCTGCGGGGCTCTGTCTCCATCACCCCGCCCACGCCCGGTCTGGATGGCGAAGTCGCACACCGGCCTGGGAATGAGGGCGGGGGAGAGGGTGGAGTGGCTGGGAGATGAGAGGGTGGAGTGGGAAGGACACAAAAACAGCATCAAGGCGGCAGGCTCGGCTCCACTGCGCATCTGGCCGGGAGGGGTCTCTGGGTCAGTGGCTGGGCAGGCACCCCAGAGACCCGGTTTCTAGCTGGGAATTCAGTGGGGTCCATTCACCTCCGAGCCATCGTGGCCTGTAGCATCAGCTGGTGAGGGCAGACGCCAGCCTAGCAACACCTCCTAAGCAACCAGAACTCGGAAAGCCAGAGAGATCGGGGAAGAAAAAGAAGCCCAGGAGGAGAAAAGGGCTCCAGGGAGTTCTGCTGCTCAGGGTTCCCTCAGGTACTATTGGAGACCCGTCACATGGTAGCAAGTAAGTGCCTTTTCTTGCTGTGTGCCCAGCCCCAGGATGGTGATAGCTGCCATCTGCTGCCAGCCTTTCCCATCCACCCCCAGCCTGCCCCACCCCATACACACCCTTAGGGTCTTTAGCAGTAGATTTAAGATTCTGGACTTGAATTAAGAGAGGTACCTCAAAGGCAGCATTGGTCTGCGGATATTTACTCTGCACTGTGTCTGTGTTCAGTTTTCTCATCCCACCAGGTAAGCTTCTGAAGCCGAGATGCTTTACACCAACAGAGCAGAAATTAGAGTTTCTAATATCTAGAAACCCTATATGGCAATGACTTTTAGATTATATGACATAATGATAGAATAGAGGGAATAAAAGCTTACACAGGATGGAGTATACTTTGAAGGAATCTTGCCTCTTATTTTAAATAACTTAGTGATTTTAAGATCAGTGCTTTTCATATGTGAATCAACAGTGTAAAATTAGAGGCACAGATTAAAAAATTAAAAATAATAAAAAAAACAGAGGCATAGATGTGATGGGAAATGGTGTGCCAAGTTTAAATGGCTGGGCATTTTGGTATTATTTGGATCAACAGGTTTGTTTTTGTTTTTGTCTTGGTTAGCATGTAAACTGCATACCTTCTGGCAGTTTTCTTATAGAAGTGACAATGTATTCATTGTGACTCTTGTTATATGTTGCCTCCAATACGTAGGATATTGGTCAAAGCAGGAGAAATGATAAAAATATGTGTAATGACACACTGATATGCTCCCTTTATTAATGGTAATGATGGAGTCAAATTTGGATATTGGTCAGAAAACTCTCTTGAAATGAGAAGTTTGGTGGTATTTTTGTGGATACTTTTCTTCCTAGCTATTGTTCAGGAGAGTAGTTTATGGCAAAATAGAAGGAATCTGGGCCTTATAATAAACAGAGTCTTGTGCACCATACCTGCTATTTTCCAGCTCTAATTAAAGTTTCTAAAATCCAGCCAGTAGTTTTACAAATCAAGCAGATAAGGTCCATAGGTAATTTCTTGAGGTTACATGGCTAATCAATAATGAGCTGAAAGTCCAATGAAGACTTTGAGATTTAGAATGATAAAAATTTATTTTCATTTTTCAAAAATGAAACGAGTTATTTAACTTTTGATTAAGCTTTATTCTTCTTATTTGTAAATGACACGTCAAAAGCTTACATATCCTGGCAAGGACTGAATAACACAGATTACATGATGGGTTTTGTGAATGTAACGTCATGTGTAACTGCTGCTTGTAAAAGGCATTGTTTTGTGTTTTTATCCACTTCACTACTCTAGCTCTCATTTTATGTCTATATAAAAATGAAAGGGGGTTTGACAGCCTCACTACAATGCACTAAAGGAAAAGAAATTCAAATCTAGGTTCCAATCTCTTGACACCTGTACAGTTTAAAGTATATTCCAACCTGTGAGACTCCATCTTCACAAAACTGTGTGCCATGGTTCACAATTCATATTCAGATACTTTTGAATAGTCTCAAAATTAGCTCTACCCTCTTCCTCCTTTTAGCTTTTAATTTTATTTTAGGTATGTGGTCTTACTTCCTTGGGATGTAAGTATATTGGATATTGCTTAATTTATTTGGCCCATTAATTAATGTAAGAGAAATGAAAGTTTAGGTATACAATATTCTACTCTTCACTGCTGGGATTCATGGTAATCCCGGACTCAGGGAAGAGGTACTGTGAGCCCCTTTTTTCCCAATTGATGTGTTTGAAAACAATAGGAGAAAAACCTGAAATTGGATGTAGGTCAAGAAAAGGGACCTACAGATCCCTGATGACATAGGCAGGCCCCATGATCTGCTGTTGACAATCAGTCTCCACCAAGGAACAGAAGGTAGAGACAAACACCTAGGAACTGGGCATTCTGTCTCACAGCCTCCTGTGGGAGAGGCTCTGGTAGGGTAATTGATATACATTCCCACTAATTTTGGTCAGGTAGGATGAATATAGCTTTAAAGCACTCTGGGAATGAAACAGCAGTATTTTGCTCAATACCTTACTTAGGGAAGAAGTATCCTAATACGTCTCAGTCCTAGACTTCATTATGATAGGATCTGTACCACAATGGGGCTACTTAGAGATTGACAACCCTATACCTGGCATCATAGATCCTCCCTTGAAAGCTTAGTGGGGCCATTAGTATAAAAGTGATGTTCTTGATTTTTGGGACTCTGGTCCTACTATTTTCACAGTGTCAGTTTGGTCAGCTGTGAGAGGATATCTGTTAGTCCCACCCACACTGACTAGCTATTAACAATGTAGTCAACCACCATCATATGAACTTGTATAGATCTCATTTTTCCCTGAGTTGGCCCCTTTCTCTTCTATTAGTGTGGGCTGACCGAAGCCAGGCAAGTAAGTTGTCACCTCTGCAATGCTGAAGGAGGAAACCTTTAAGGCTGAAGAGAAAGTGTTCATCTGAGGGCTTCTATGGATGTTTTTCAGCTGGTCTGTTATCTCTTGACCCAACTAGGACCATGATTTCCATGGATTTGTTCATTCATTGCTATTTATAAATCAGGCTTATTCTAGTTGTTCTCCATGCCAGTGGGAGATCCCTCCTTTTTCTGGCAAACAGTTATCCCTGTTATATACATAGTATTTCTGACTGAATTGACTCAGCCTATTGCTAGCTGAGGATAACCACTCTGTGGACAGCTGTGGACACCACAGTCATTGTGGTGGCAGGCAGGTGACAGACTGACTGTAGCAACATCAAACAAAACGTTGACCAAAATGCTGAAGCTAGCACCCGCTCACCAACCCCCCCAACCCCGGCCAGAGAAATTATGACGTTAAAAGTCTGAGATTTAGGACAGAGCATTTGGTTTTAAACTAGAGCTGAAGAATGCTGATTTGGGGGCCATAGTGCCTGGTTGAATATATGGTGCTGAGTGGACTATTTCTTCCCTCCTACTTCAAATGCCAGAGTGAGGCAACTGATCCACCAGTCTTTAATTCTGAGTTCTCCCAGAAGTTGCAGGGTCCAAGCACCTGATTACAGGCTCTAACTTTGGCTCTGGTCCATATCTAGTCTCACCCTAATATGTTTCAAAGTTGCTCTCCAGTTTGAGAATATCTATGTGTTTGGTTCTACATTTAAAAAGCTAGAGTCGTCTTGGGGTGGGAGTAGATCCTGGAAAAGCAGACCGACTCTCTCAGAGTGACCAGAACCAGATGCAAGTAGCCAGTTCTAAGAGGCCTCTAGGGTTCCAGTAAATGTGCCAGTTTTGGAATTTTTTTTTAAATATTGTATTCCATAGATCTAATTGCATCGAAAACCATTGCTGGTTTGCTGATGGGTATAGAAGTTACATGTATAACAATCTCTCCTTTGTTATCACTCTAGCAGGGGCAAGAATTCATTCCTCCTTCCTGAGCTCTTAAATGGACTCTGGCCAGTTTCTTCTGGTCAAGGGTCTGACTGACTAGGGTCACAAGAACAGTTAGTTCTGTAAAGATTCTGGCCTTTCCCCAATATGCTTGTTTTGGTGGGCTGGACAGGCACAGCTTGGAAGTTGTTATCGTATCCATAGAAATAAGTGAACCATGCTAGTGAACCATGAGGTTGCCATAGAGAAGTTCGAGTGAGCTTACTTAAAACTGAGGCAGCTTTCCTTCATGTTCCTGGAAGCCTTCCCTGCCTCCATTGCTAGTCATAATGGCTCACCCTGGTGAGACTCCATCTTACACAGTGACTTACTGTCCTGCATCCACTCAGGGCTTTCAAATGTCCACTGAGCTTTCCTCGGGCTAATTCTGGTAAGTGAATTTGAAACCAGATGCTAAGATTTTGTCACATGATACTTTTGTCCAGATTTCTTCTCTTCAGTATAAGTTGTACCATTCTGAATGTGTAGGACCTGCACTCCTCCTCCCTGGCAAGGAGATATTTTTGAAGACCTCAGGTCCAGATTATTTAATGAAATATTACTAGAATCCAAGTTTACTAGGTTTGGGAGGGAATTCAGTTCTCGAAAGAGATCTTTTTATTTGAGGGACAGTTGGGACCTGTCGGGATTTTTGGTGGTAGTCATTTATTTATGAGGGTGTTTTCCTAGTTTTTGAATACAGAAGAATTCCTGGATTATAATTCTTAGGGAATATAATCAAAACAAAATGGCAACGCATACGTATGTTTTTGAGAAGGTTACTCATTTATAATTTTCCTCTGCAGGATGATATACTCTAGGAATACTTGGCTGCAATTGTCAGAGGGAGTTGAGTCCAGAATTAAGTGGGTATATTGAAGCCAAAATAGACTGATCTGGGAGCAGAGCAGAGCTGCAGGAAGAATCCAGGTCCAAGGACAAAGGAGAAAATCAGGCAAGATAGACTGTGTGCTCAGGAGAGGTAAAAAAAAAGTAGGAGTAAGATCATTAAAACTAAACCAGAAGTAAGCAGCTTAAGTGGAAAAATAATCCAAAAGCAGAAAACCAAGTCAGTTCAAGTTAAGAGGAAGAGACAGCTACAAAATTCCAGGTGGATTGGTGCCACTCTGGTCAATCTGTTCTTTATTCCCAAGCCTTCAGTGTGTAAACCCTCCATTTCTGGATTTTGGTAATACATATACATGGTAAATTGTGTTCAAATAGTATAGAAATATTAACCAAGAGGTGACAAAATCCTCTGACACTTTTTCAACCCCCTCCATAGATGTAGCAACTTCCTTCCAGAGGGAGAACATTATGCATGCACTACCAGATATAACACCATGTATTTCATTCTTATAAAATACTTTAGTCAAAGGTGAACAATGCAAGCCAATTTTAACATTAGGTTTTTCAGTAATTTATTTTGGGAATCTTTCCATATGAGCACAGACACATGTGTCTCATTTTTCATTATTACTAAATAGCGTTCCATGATAGCAACATATTGAAGTTTATGGTATCAGTTCCTTAGGGTAGACTATTTGATTGTTTCTAGTCTCCGAAGCTAAAAGTATGGTGTGATTAACATCTTCGCAAACACACTTTCTCAAAATTCATCAAGAATATTCATAGGACAACTTAATTGCTGGGCCAATGAGTACCTGCAACTTTATTTTAGAAACTATTGCCAAACAGAAAAAATAATGTGTTTATTTATGCTCCTAGCTGGAATGTGTGAGGGTGCCCATTGCTTCCATATCAAGGTTGCATCCATTGAGAAGCGTTTCAATGATGTCTTCTAGAGCTTTCCTGTAAAAATGATCGACTGTTTTAATCTTATCCATATCTGTCAGAATTTCATGAGCTTCAGTCATCTTTCCTCATAGCTTTCTGCTTCCTAAAAGACAATGATATTATTTTTGTATCCTCCATAAGAAAAAAATCAATACCTCTCATATCATTTGAGTTCTACATGCTGGAGAAAAATAGTGGAGAGAGAGCTCTAAGGGAAAAAGCTCTACACCAGAGAATTTAGCTGTGAGTCATCACAGAATGTGGGAAGGATGAAATATAAACCATAATATATATATGAAGTTCTTTAAGTGGTCTCAATGAACAAAAATATTAATCGAAATTGGTCACTTTGCTAAAAGCTGATATGCTTCTTACATTCTCAACATTATAGATTCATTTTAATGATCACATTAACTCTGTCTCTTTTACTTATGTATGTAATACCTTCCAGTCTCAAGTTAATTTGTTTATCAGCCTTGTCATTACCATCATTACTGTTTTTTTAAGTTGTCTGAATGTCATTGGTGTAATAGGCTTGATGCATTGTCCATGTCTGATAGAGAAAATACTTTGGAAACTAAGTGAGAAGTCTTTTTACCCTTAATTTCCTATTCTGTGTCAGAGTGAAATTGGTATTTGGGATATTACCCTTACTCTGTGGATCCACTGTCTTATTTTTATTTTTGCTTCACTTTTCTTAATTTATATTATCTTGATATCTGACCTACACCCTTGTAAGCTACTATAAATCTTTTTAGCAAATACATTAGGAGAATAAATATGTATTATCCGGTATACAGTAGAACATCTCATGATTTTCTTTGGCAAAGCTACTCATGCTCATCCTAGGATCAACTCCAGCTTCCCAGAAAAGATAGAGGTTGATTATTTAGATGCTGTGGTTCCCATTCCCTAAGGTGGAGAAAAAGTAAGGGAGCTGTGCCTGTCCTGGGCAGTCATTTCCTACATGTGTGGAATCTGTCTCCCCAGCCTGACTGCATTATTGGCTGGCTCTACTTTGGGAGTCAAACTAAGGGATGGGGAAGCAAGAGGGAATGAGATAAGGAAAGAGGAAAAACACTGACTTCTGGAGTCCTCTTTCTTCCCTGTCCTTCATTATCTCTAAGAAAATGCAGCTGCAGTTGCTGATACAGAATTCTATCCTCATAACCTCTTCCCTGGGAACTGAGCTAAAGAGACTGAGCATTGGCTCACTGCTTGGATGGCTGTGTCATTCATCATCCCGCTAAAGATGATTTTGAAAAGGAAAGAGAATGCTGTTAATAATTAGTTCTCAACAACAGGCATAAATCCAAACTGTCCTCCAAAACTGTGACTTTTGGTCATGCTACTTAAATATGAGATTAGATGTATTGGAAACAAGAGGAAGGGTAGAAGGAAAAAGATAGATTCATTATCTTAGAAGGAACTGGAAGCAATAGGATAAGGTGGATGTCCCAGTTGCATTTCTTTGATTTCAAACATTAGAGCTGTTTTGCACCAGGACCTCTGTGGCAAAACGACAACTTCTGGTAAGATCATTGCCAAATAAACACCCAGAGAAGGGGGACTATTTTAGAGCTGAGGGGAAAAAAAGGCACCCAAAGAGGTGAAAAACTTGTGGATTTTTTGGAGAAGTTATGTTCTAAAGCAGGTATTTGCCTTAGCAATTCTGGTATAGCTTCATCTCTCATAGTTAGGAGCTCAGACAAGAAAAAAAAACAACCCCCCAAAATGTAATGATGTCTCTGCTTGCTTTATAAAGTGGGTGAATGAAGCCTTGCTATCAGCCAAATGAATCTTTCTGTCTGGCAAGCTGTGTTAGATTCATCTCAAAGGGCCCAAGCTCAAGATATTCTGAAATTATCTGTCCGGGTTGGGCTGCTGTTTCCTAGATTTTCAATATTAGCACCAGGAGATTTCTAATATGCAGTCAAGGGCTGGTATAATTCAAATCAGCTGCATTAAGAGGATTTTCTTTCCATACACCTCTCAGTACCACCATCCCCTCACCATCTCTGTCCTCTCAGAGGCCCCAGGATTCACATCTAGTCAGCTGTCCACGGTCTGGTACATTGTTCAAGGTCTTGTGCCCATCTCAAGCTAACCCAGAGCCAAACTTGCTGCTAGAGGTCTACGGTTGGCCTTACATGACAACTGGTTTTGAACTCTTCCATCTGTCACAGATTTTGGGCATAGTTTGTGGATCTCTAGCTTAGTTCTACTGCCTCGAAAGGTGGGCAACAATGAAAGTTCAAGGAAATCTAACAGTTTCACTACAGATTAAGAAGATGCTCCTGGAGGTCAGCTTGTTGTGAATGTCCCCAAAAGCTCCAGGGAGAGTGCCAGCTTGGATTTTTTTTTTTTTTTTTTTAAGATTTTATTTATTTACTTGACAGAGATAGAGACAGCCAGCGAGAGAGGGAACACAAGCAGAGGGAGTGGGAGAGGAAGAAGCAGGCTCATAGCAGAGGAGCCTGACGTGGGGCTCGATCCCACAACACCGGGATCACGCCCTGAGCCGAAGGCAGACGCTTAACCGCTGTGCCACCCAGGCGCCCCTGGATTTTTTTAAACAGAAACCAGGGTCAGGTCTGGCATATCAGAGGAGCCAGTTGCATCAAGTACTTCAGGATTGAAGGCAAGTTATAGAATCTGGTTGCATGACAGAGCCCCTTTGCATTCCTCTGGGAAATTACAAAGGGTACTTTTCTCTCAATTGTTGAGCCCTAACATGGCCTCTGGTCAGAAATTCTTGGTCAAGGATCTGACAGATTGGGTTCACTATGAATACAATTCTAGGAAGATCCTGGCTTCTTTACAACTTGCTCATTTTGTTGGAGTAACAAGGGATAATTCAGAAATTCTAGAGGTCAGGGGCGCCTGGGTGGCACAGTTGTTAAGCATCTGCCTTCATTTCAGGGCATGATCCCAGCATTCTGGGATCGAGTCCCACATCAGGCTCCTCTGCTGGGAGCCTGCTTCTTCCTCTCCTACTCCCCCTGCTTGTGTTCCCTCTCTCGCTGGCTGTCTCTCTCTGTCAAATAAATAAATAAAATCTTTAAAAAAAAAAACAAAAAAGAAATTCTAGAGGTCAATTTCAAAACAGTAGAAGTTTTGAGAACATCCGGAGAAATTTGAGACATTGAGTGGTTTAGAATGTTGGGCTAGACCCCTTTCCCAGACTGATTGGTAGGGATCAAAACCTTCATTGTCTTAGAAGTTTGAGTAGGAATATTTAAAGCAGAATCAACTTTGCTTTTGTGAAAGCAGAATCAACTTTGCTTTTGTGTTCCTGGCAACCTCACTTTCTTTTGTTTTTATCACTTTTATATATAGTGACATTCCTTAGTGAGGCAGGAGACCTTCACTGAGATCTTATTCCCAGTCAACTACATCCATTCCTGGTGTTTTAACTGCCACTAAGTTTTCCTTCTGTTCATTGTTCTTCCTAAGTTTGCAATCAGATGCAAAAAGAGAGACTTTGTTATCTGACCCTGGTTATGAACTTCTAATTCTATTATGTATATTGACTGTGTCATTCTGAAGCTTAATGTCTTAGACTGCTCTTCTCTCAAGAAGAGAAATGTTAATTGTTCTGAGATTATTGGAAATTTTGACATGTTGGAGATGATTTTAATTTCAGTCCTTGTTGCTCTTAAAGCTTAGTTTTCAGAGATGACTGAGATGAATTGGTTCTTATTTGTTTACAGGTCTGTCTCCCATTGTCCTTAAATTCAGTGACTATATTTTATTACTATTTCCAGCACTGCTCTCTGGCATAGTGCTTGGCATTTAATAAGTATATATTCCACAAATGATTGCTAAATAAATTATGTCAAAAGCAAACACCATGGTTAAACTTACTGCCATAAATGACATATCAAAATGCAAGAACAATTTTTTAAAGAAAAATCGAAGTTCAATTTTTAAGTATATCTGAAATTAAAATGTTAAAATATATAACTATAAATAAAAATAAGAACATAGTTCTTTCTGCAAGATAACATACCAGTAATGTGCTCCACGGGGCCTGAGAGGGATTAGGACAAGGGAACTAAGGAAGGATAGAAGTGAGCAATCATGAAATCTGAAGCCCCCAAAAGCCCAGAACTGGGACCCAAAGTAGGTCAATACTAGGTCAGACACACAAATTGAGGCCTTAGCCAAAATTGGCTGAACTCTGGGCAGAACACAATTACAGAGAATGTAAAGATCAGAGCCATCAATCAAAACTCATTTAAGTCAGGAAAGAGTAAACAATTCCAGGGGCAAGAAAAATAGCTGGAATAAAACAAAGTGATCACCAAGTGGAGTGAAGAGATGCAGATACACAAAGAATCCAGAAATATATATTAGTTATGCAATAAATGGAATGAAGCCTGAGCCAATTTTGAAGACTGGAGCTTGTATGCTTACAGGACGAGATGGCTATTTATGTTATATTAAGTCTGTCCAGTCAGCTGCCTTCAAATCATAGAAATAGTTATGCCCTTGGGACATTAAGTCATTGGGTAATAATTGTGACATGCTTTAGATTATACTTACAATAAAAGGAAATACCATCAGCTTCTTCTAAAGCTGAGTGGAATCTAGGAATCTTAAGAGATGTGTGTTCTGCCTTATTTATCCAAGAGTCAACCTTCATCGATCTCAACCCTTTCGACTATATCTCAGGATAAGAAAATAATAACACTTAGGGATGAGGGAGGAGGGAGAAGTTTTATGAAGAGCCAGAACTTTAAAGTTTGGTTGATTTTTTTCCCCCCACTGGAGATCTTGGGCTGCCATCTCTACAGCTTATTATGATGATATTTACATCTAATAATCTGGCGGCAATTGCTAAAAGAGGAAGCAGATAGAAGCAAGTAACTTGTAAGCAGCGGGAATAAAATCTAGAAGTCTGATGATAAAAGAGATATAAATAAGTAAAGCAGAACAAAATGTAAAAAGCAGAACTCTTTGAGTTTTTAAAATTATTTAAAGATGCCATAGTATTACAATTACTATAATTGAATATTTACTTTGATTTATCAGTAAGAAATTAAATAAGGGGCACCTGGGTGGCACAGTCAGTTAAGCAGCTAACTCTTGGTTTTAGCTCAGGTCATGATCTCAGGGTTGTGATATCGAGCTGTGCATCAGGCTCCGTGCTCAGTGCAGGGTCTGCTTGAAACTCAGCCTCACCTGCTAAAATAATTAAAACTTAAAAAAAAAGAAATTAAATAACATTCTGCCTATTCTTTTTATAAATTCCATGAAATACTATCATAGTTTCAATTAAAAAGATGGTTAAACATAAAAATACCATGCTTTAAGGGATTAAAAATAGTAATAGTATTTATTGTGTAGTAACCGGCAGACACTGTTCAAGGTGCTTTTATTTATTAATTCAATACTCACATTGCCCTGTGAGGTAAGCACTTCCTATTCACATTTATGGTTGAGGAAACTGAGGAATGGAGAGGTTAAGTACTTTGTTCAAGGTCATAGTTAGAAAATGCTGAAGCCCAGGTTTGAATCCAGATAATCTAGCTCCAGAACCAAATATTTTTTTCGAAAATTTTATTGTAAAAATATTGTAAACATACAGAAAAATTGATGGAACTGTGTAATGAACACCCATACACTCAGAACCTAGAGTCTTCAATTGTCATTTTATAATATTTAGTTTATCATTTATCTATCTATGCATTCCTCAAACCATCTGTCAGTTCTTCATATTTCCATATTGCCTTTCAAAATAAGTTGCAAAACCAGCAGACCTCACTGTAAGCAATTCATAATTCATATATTTAACTAGAATTCAGTATTTGTTTATAGGCTTTTTGTTTTCTTATTTATTTATTTATTTATTTATTTATGGGGGGACGGGTCGGGGGGAGACAGGGAGAATCTTAAGCAGGCTCCATGCCCAGTGCAGAGGTTGATGCAGGGCTTGATCTCACAACCCTGAGATCATGACCTGAGCTGAAATTGAGTCAGATGCTTAACCGACCGAGCCACCCAGGCACCTCTGTTTATGGGCTTTTTAAAGGTAAAAAAAAGTAAAATGTACAAACTTTAAGGGTATCATTTGGTCATTGTTCACAAACGTGTACACCCGCGTCCTCTGAAGTCCCAATAGGCTGTTGAACATGATTATCACCCCAGAAGGTTCTATCAACCCTCCCTCTCAATTCCTGTTGCACACCTAGAGGTTAGTTTTGTCCGTTCTAGCACTTCATATAAAGTGGATCATGTGGTTTGTGATACTTGCTGGAAGGCTTCTTTCACTCAGCGGAGTGTTTGGCACTTAGTCATTTTTATGTCTGTCATTACTTCATTTGTTTTTATTGCTGGGATTGTGTTCTGTGATATAATATGCCACACTTTTTATTTTTCTGTCTATTCTCTTGATGAACAACTAGGCTGTCTCTTTTGGGCAATTATGCTTTATATTTTTTTATATTTTCCCACACATATACCTATTCTCTTGCTCTTCATTTCTTCTTGAAGATCTAAATTTCCACCTGAAACATCTAAAAATATCTTTGTCTTCATTCTTGGAAGATACTTTTCTTTATGTGGAATTCTAGATTTACCTTTTTTTTTTCTTTCAATACTTGAAAGACATTATTACACAGTCTTCTGGTTTCTGTGTTTTTTGATGAGAAACCAGTAATCATCTTATTATTGTTTCCTAATATATGCCACTTTTCTTTAAGTGCTTTCAATATTTTGACTATGATATCTCTTATTTTTTATCCATGTGATTTAAAACACTTATTAGTAGTGATACATAAAATCAGTTGCTTTCTAAACTTTTTAAAATCACAAATGTTAAATGATAGTTAGATGCTATTCAGTGGGCTGTCCTTAATATCATTCTATAAGGAATTTCACATTTGCAAGTATACATAACCTTTTGTACTCTTTTGATTTCAACTATTTATACATCTATATAACTATATGACCATATTTGGTATACATATGTATATGTATGCTAATATACACACATATATTTATGTATGTATATAAAATACACACACACACACAGTCTAATTATCTTCATTAAGATCCAGATCCAAATTTCTTTTTTTTTTTTAAGATTTTATTTATTTGTTCGACAGAGATAGAGACAGCCAGTGAGAGAGGGAACACAAGCAGGGGGAGTGGGAGAGGAAGAAGCAGGCTCATAGTGGAAGAGCCTTATGTGGGGCTCGATCCCATAACGCCGGGATCACACCCTGAGCCGAAGGCAGACGCTTAACTGCTGTGCCACCCAGGCGCCCCCAGATCCAAATTTCTAATTAATATCTGAATTTTTGATTTTGGATATTTCAGATACACCTTAAACTCCAAAAATACAAAACATTACCTCTCCTATCCCTAATCTAAACTGGTACTTCTTCCATATTCCATATACTTTATACGGTATGACAGTCAGTCGTATGATCCAGATGTGTGTGTGTATATATAAATATATTTTAGTAGCTGCACCTGAAATCATGTTGACTGCTTTATTCTTAGCTATCAAAATACTACTCTGATCAATCTTATGCATAGAAATTGGTTTGAGGTATACCAATGACGTAAATTTCTTTTGTTTGTTTGTTTAAATATGTTCTCTAGAGAATTAACTGCTTTATTTATTTACTTATAAAGATTTTATTTATTTATTTGTCAGAGAGAGAGCACAAACAGAGGGAGCGGCAAACAGAGGGAAAAGCAGGCTCCCTGCTGAGCAAGGAGTCCAATTCTGGACTCGATCCCAGGACCCTGGGATCATGACCTGAGCTGAAGGCAGATTCTTAGCTGACTGAGCCTCCCAGGCATTCCCCAATAAAGTAAATTTCTGTTCAAATTGCTAGGATAGGTATATACATTTTAATTTAGATAAGTAGTTACAGATTTCCTTCTAGAAAAGTTATACTATTAACACTACCAAAACAAGTTTATTAGAGTGCTTATTTCCTCAAATCCTAAGCAATAGTTTGCTTCATTAAATTAGGACTTCCTTTTTAAATTATTATAAATATGTTCACTTATGTTTTCTTTTTATAAATTTCATTGTTTAGATTTTTTTAAAATTTATTTTCCACGTAAATCACTGAACCATCTAAGTTTTATTTGGCTATTAGAAGTATATGGAACAAGGATAATGGAAACTGCCCAATTCTGAGCCTCCACATATATGCTCCACAAATAATACAAGACAAAAAGAAAAACAAAACTACACAAAACCCACACCATCTGCATAACTAGAAGGCAGAGAATGCCTGAACTTCCAAATGCCTGTAAAGAAAACCAAATTCATTTGCACACTCTTTTCATGCTCCAAATCTTTACGGAAGATAAGTTCTAAGTTTTATTTAAAATGACTAACAGAAAAAGAATGCTCACCCTAATTGTGAAAATGATGGGGGAAAAGAAGGCATTTTCCATGAACTTCCTTGTATCAGTTATTTAATAACCTTTATTTTTCCATTCTTATTTGAAGCAAACTAGTTTTTACATAGATTCTATATTATACTAATACTTCAAATTATGCTTAATGACAGTAACAAAATCAGTCTGGGGAAAATAAAATCATGTGATAGATTAAAACTCAATTCTCAGTAATCTTAAATCTGGGTATCTACAAAAGAAAATAGGGGGAAGGGAGTGTATTAAGTCATAACCAAGATCACAGCCAACATCATATGGCAGAACCAATCCAGCGGGCATCATAATAACCCTTCTCAGACCACCAAAAATATAGCACTGGTCACTGCTACTGCCTCTGTTGCTACTATCACTCCCAAAACTGCTGAAAGTTGCTGCTGAAGTTTCTCTCTTTCTTGCAAAAAAGGGATTCTCCACTGCCTCTCTTGTTTTGTGTCATTAAATCAAAATTAGAAATCTTGAGTTAATGCATTTGGTTTACTTGGCAAGGTCATGTTGTCACTCCTTAGATCCATGAGACCCTGGAAAGTCATTATTTACATTACCTGGTCCTTTCCACTTCTGTTGCAGGAGGTCTCCCACCATGATTCATACAACAACAAATTGTATAAATCTATGTAGAAGATCACCATGCTAGGCAGCACCTTCTCTCCTCCAAATTAATGTCCACTATGCTAGCTCACCTTCAATTTAACAAAATTTTCCAAAATATTTGACTTTGACAACATTTACAAAAAAGAAAATTTCCAGACAGCCCCACATGACATTAACCTGTCAGTTACTCAGTGAAACAAATTACCCCGGTAAGCCCATTGGTTTTTGGATACCTCAAAGGTAGCTATACCAAGGTGTGAATTGTTTATACTTGTCTGAAAATTTATAGCTTATAAGCACTTTTGTGGTATAGTTTAAAGATACCCAAGTCTAGATTTAGAAATACCTGAGTTAGCATCTCTCTTTACCACCTAAATAGCTATACAGTGATGGAGAAATCATGAAACTCATCAATCTCTGTTCCCTCACTGGTAGAATGGTGACCACAAGGATAATAAGTGAGAATATGAGATCATAGAATTAGAAACAACTAATTCAGTGCCTCTCAAATGGTAGTCACTCAGTAATTGTAACTATAATTAAAATTGCCATTATTATTATGATAAATATTGACTTATGTTCAAATATTTGAGTTTTAAGGAGAATATTTTTCAAAACAATGCATCTCTTTCCCCCATACTGATGCTGGTTGTGCTACTTTCAACTGATGTCCAAGAGAATTGGCTTGTCCAACAATATAAAATATCAGTACAACTGGAAACTTGTCAGAAGCCAAGTCTGAGTTGACTTTGATACAATTTTTGCCAAAAGCTTACTTTAGCTATTCAGTTTTTTAGAAAGGCATTCTAATGGACAGATTAACTATTAATCTTTCTGTATTTTTCAGGCTCTGGCATTATATTAAGATCACTCACTGGAAAGCATAGTGCCTGACCACATTTTATAAATTCCCCACAGAAATGCTTTCACTGAATTATGATGTAATGATCAATAATTTAAAGTCTGCACTCAGCCATCTAAACGTCGGATGCAAGCCAGTTCTGTTTGATAAATGCTTGCATTTCTTTGTCATACCAAAGAAAAGAATGCCCACTGTCCATTCATTCACCTAGTCAACAACCCAGAGTCGTTTCATTCAACATCAAAATCATTACTAGAAATGGCTTCTGGGATAACTGACTGGGTTGGGGGAGAGAATTAGCACTGGCAAAGTCAGTACTGTGGCCCAGGCTTTCTGTATATGGTCTGGTTTATTATTTATGACCTCGTGAGATACATAAGGGATTCCAGAGTTTATTTATGAGGAAAGTATGACAGGCTACGTTATCAAGGTCTCATAGCTAGTAAGTGACAGAATAAGGAATCAAAGATTACTTTGCTATGTATGAGGTGATAACAGGGAAAAAAAAGATTATATTTGGACAATGCAATAAGAAGACTGGCTTGCAGGGGCACCTGGCTGGCTCAGTCAGTGGAGCATGCAGCTCTTGATCTTGGGGTAGTGAATTCAAGACCCATATTGGGTGTAGAGATTACTTTAATAAATAAGCTTAAAAAAAAAAAAGAATGGCTTGCAAATTTAATTTTGAGGTTTTGATGGAAAGTGTTCAAAAATATTTTCATCAATAACAGCATCTTTGCAGTAAGTTTGAATCTCCCTTTGTATCTACTTTTAAGGACAATATTCTTGACATATATAAGCTTAATAATATTTGTTAGCAGTTACAGTGGATCCCAAAAAAAAAAGATATAAGAAGTACTTTTATTGTAATCTGAAAAGAAAAAAGATTCTTTTGATTTTGTTCATTCAATGCTGCATAGGTTCAGTTTAGCTAATAGTTAGCCAACTTTTAGGTCATGTGATACTCTGAAAATTCAATCCAAAGATTTTAAGATCAGAAAGTTCTAAAATTATAAGGTTGCAACCAATCAATATTTGAACCCATTTAAATTATTCTACCCAACTGTCAAGAAGTGCATGCTTTCATATTACTAGTTACAAGGAAGGATTAATGCCCAAATCAACCTATTCCATGTCTTGACAGCTATTTAAAAAGTACTTTATTATTTTAAGCCAAATGTATTCTGCTTCAGCTCAATGATCCTAGTTCATCTTTTCTTTTTTTTTTAATAATACTTAAATCTAATTTCTCTTCTATATGAGAATCATTGAGATACTTGGAATCAATAATGTTCCTCTTGAGTCTTTTCTGCTTTCAACTAACATATCCTCCATTCTTTTAACTGGCCTATAGATGGTGTGATTTGAGTCTATTCAATATTCTGATCCCATTTGAAGACTCTTCAATTTACATACAAGCCTCTCTGGTGTGGTCATGGAATGCAGCAAAATAAAGGCTGCCTCCTCCATCTTCCTTCAAAACAGACAAAAGTTATATTAAGTTTTTTGGCAGACACAAACTGATATTGATTTATATTGCAATTATTATTAAGTAAAATCCCTTGGCAATTTCTTTGCTGCACTTGGACAGATATCTGTTGCACTTATACAGATGGGTTGTTTTGGTTCAAATTTCAAAACCTTACATATGTTCCTACTATATATTATTCTATTAGATTTGGCCCATAATTCTAAGATATAAAATCTTATCACAATTGAAAATTCATATTTACTTCCCACCTATTGTACTAGGCGTTTTCACCCATATTATTCTATTTTATCCTTCTTTAACCTAAGAAGGAATTCCAATTTTCTGACCGACAGGCTCAAGAACATTAAATAATTTTACTGAGACCACTAAGAACATTAATAACAGAATTTAGGTTTTGAATGTAGGTCTATTTAATTCCAAGATTCATGATTTTTTTTTTGTTTATACTAGTCTATAACCACGAGTCGTTAAGAAACTATTTAATATGTATTCAAGGAATTACATGTAAGGAATACAATTTTGAAAGCTCATTAAATATGTTAAAGGAAGATTTTATATGTAAGAGCAAACGTCAGTTATCTGTAGCTTGTATTTATAAATTGTACTGATTCAAAGCATTTTGACTCCCCTCAATAAAATATGATATGTGAGGTGTGTTCAACAGGAAATAGGATGGAGAAAATCAGTAAAATAACATATTTTTATGTGAGAGAATAATACAAAGTTCATGAATGGGGAATTGATGCATGAAATTATATTTAATGAGAACTAACTTCAGTGGCCTTTAGGATGACTTGAAATAGGCAAAGACTTAGACCTGAGAGAATCCTGTAGAGACGACTAGCACAATCCAGGTAGAGATTTATTAAGATGTCTACCTTGACATAGATATGTAAACAATGGATAATATTCTAATACATAATTAAAAATAATTGTAAGAAAATTATTTTGTTCAGAGGAATTGATGACAAAGAAAAATTTCACAAATAATTTTAAAGGTAGTAAGTCTGTGTATTTGTGTGTGTGTTTGTTTTTACTATGTCTAAAAAGTTAAAAAACAATTCTAGTTATTCAGGAAAACAATTAATTTTGTTTTTACCTGTTAAGTTGCTATTATTGGTGTAATTGCCACATGGATAATTGAGAGGAAGAGAGTGTTTTGGGAAATGTACTTGGTAAATATCCATGTACAGTAATTCATCAAAAACATGGATATAGGGGCGCCTGGGTGGCACAGCGGTTAAGCGTCTGCCTTCGGCTCAGGGCGTGATCCCGGCGTTATGGGATCGAGCCCCACATCAGGCTCTTCCGCTATGAGCCTGCTTCTTCCTCTCCCACTCCCCCTGCTTGTGTTCCCTCTCTCGATGGCTGTCTCTATCTCTGTTGAATAAATAAATAAAATCTTAAACAAAAAAAAAAGAAAGGAATAGTTAAANAAAAAAAAAAAAAAAAAAAAAAAAAAAAAAAAAAAAAGATAAAAAAAAAAAAAAAAAAAAAAATTTTAAAAAAAAAAAAAAAAAAAAAAAAAAAAAAAAAAAAAACATGGATATAACAGAAAAGAAAGGCAGAATTTTAAAGTATATCAAAGTTAAAATTTGGGAGAAAGAACTGAGTGGAGGAAGTAATCAAAGCTATAAGAAGAAACACAAAGGATGGGGCCAAAAGCCAATGAAAAATGAGTTTAAAGAAGAAAAGTTTAATTAATGGTTCTGAGAAAGAAATAATTGGGCTTGGTCCCCCCAGAAATCTCTGGAACTTTAGAACTCTTTTGTTGTGAGGGAGAAACTGAAAGGCAGATTTCAATAAAACAAAGAGAATTCAGTGGATGAGTAAATGAAGTAGGATTGGTCATTCATGAACTTACAAGTAAGTATAATATTAAGTATAACAAAACCTAGTTTAACAACTCATATCTCTACACAACTTGGGAATTTTCTTTGAATGCATGTTTTCAGTTTGCTGTTCTCTTTTAATCATATCCTAACCATTTGCAATTTTAAATGTTTATATACTCAAATTTTATATAGAACTGAAGAAAATAACATTTCTTGCAGGTGCAAAATTGGAAATGGCTTCCCTAGAGCCAAAGGGCCTTGTCCCCTTCACCAGAGAGTCTCTTGAACTTATGAAACAGCATATTGCTAAAAAACACACTGAGGAACAAAGAGACTTAAAGCCAAACACTGACTTGGAAGTTGGAAAAGAGCTTCCATTTGTTTATGGGAATCTCCCTGGAGGAATGGTGTTGGAGCCCTTGGAAGATGTGGACCCATTCTATAAGAATAAAAATGTAAGGATTAATTGAATTTATTATGACTACGTTTTCATTATTTTTTTCAGATGTGCAAAAAAGTGTAATTGAGATAGGATTTTAAAAGAATGAAGAATAATTCGAAGAGTTATTTTAAGTTATAAAAAGCTGGACAAGAAATTTCACAAATATTTGGGATTTTTATCAAAACTGATTGCTTGCCCAGTAGGTTAGTTTGTTGGGAGTTACTCTGCTTTTAATAAGCTATATTGTTATGCTTTAATGTAAATGACTTATTTTATGGGAGCATGATGATTGGCTACTTAAGGTTATTGATTTTAAAGTAACTCTAATATAAAATTTTTATAGTATGTACAACAATTTTAAATGTTCAACTGAATAAGCTTTTTCAGTCATTGGGAGAATAAAACCAACCTATATTTTATTTACCATTTTTATTAATTCATACATTCACATCCTGTCTTATCCCTGGAATGACTTGAGGAGTCAATTAAGTATTTGAACAATCCAAGAACGAGCACAAAAGTGATAAAAATAATAATTATGCTTAGTACAGGCAGAGACCTGTGTGGGCTGACAAAGCTGGAAGAGTCTTCCTTAAGAATATAGAATTTGAATTACAGCTTGGAGAACACTTCAGATTTTAACAGTGCAAAGGGAAGATCTTGATATTAATTAGAATAGGGAAGAGACAGAGTGATGATAGAACTCAACCCCTATTGCAAGTTATGGGAAATGAAGGAATGAGGAAATGAAGATGTCAGCATGGATTTAATGTGATGGCCAAAGGACTGATGTGATGAATGTGATGTTTAAGTAAGTTTAATGTGAAGACTTCTGAATTACTATTGCATAGAAGAGATAGGGTCAGAAAGATCATATAGGAAAAAGGGTAATCTAGGCCTGAAGTCAAGAGGCCTGGATGATAGCAGAGTCTCAAAGGAGAGAAAAATGTAACAAACCTGAGAAGAAACAACAGGATTTGAAGACAGACTAATAATGCCCTAATTTCCAGCCTGGAATAATGGTAGTGCTACTTATAAAATTGAAATAATTCTAAAAAACATTAAGCTTGGGGGATATGAGGATTAGCTCTGTTGTGGACAAATGTAATTTGATATTCTTGTAAAGCATTCAGTGATATTAACAAATGGGCAAAATGGAATTGAACCAAAGTCTCTGGATGGAACACAAAGTGATGATTTTGCATAAACACAACTCTTTCAAATATTTTGCATTGTGGAAGAGTATTGGCATTGTAAATATATATATTAACAAAGACTCCAGTATCTCTCGTAGCTTCCATGGGCATTATGTAACATTAGCTATAAAACACCTGTAAAATCTTCAGAACATTTTAGTGAAAATATAAGTCTTCATCTCACTTATCTCTGCTTTTACTTTTGCTATGATTAAGTACTGGCAGTTGACTTAACATAATAACCTTAGACATAACTCTTATCTGGCAGAGTTCTGAGTTCTTTGTAGTGTATACAGATATGGTAGGCAAATCTAAGTTTGTTACTGAAGACAAAACCAAGGATTTTGAAAAATAAAACAAGCCAAAGATTCTAAGGATAGTTTGTATAAAAAGTATTATTAGTAATGATGATACAAAGTATTAAAAATGTGAATTATATTGAGTTTATTCTGTTAAGGGTGGCATACCAATAAATAATCCTAAAATTAAATAATTTCAGCACTTAAACATTAACTGGAAAATTGTTATGTCTGGAATTACTCATTCCTTCACAATAATATAAGCTAGTTGATTGCACATATATTACCTCTTTTTTTGAGATTGATTTATTTATTTCAGAGAGAGAGAGTGCAAGAGCATGAGGGGGAGGAGCAGTGAGAGTCTTAAGCAGACTCTATGCTGAGAGCAGAGCCTGACCCTGGGCTCAGTCTCACAACCCTGAGATCAGGACTTGAGCCCAAATCGAGTCAGATGTTTAACCAACTACACCACCCCAATGCCCCACACATATATTACCTCTTGTATGAAGTTTGAGATTGTTCTGGAAAATAACAGAAAGCACATTTAAAAAAATCAGATTGGGGGGCCCTCTTATTTTGTCTTTGCATTTGAAATGGGAAGAGAGAAAATAACTACACTACATGCCAAAATATCCACAGACTGTAAACTGGAAAAGTGTTTTTTTGAAAATTATAACACAGTTGGTTTCCATTTAGAACATGTATTCATAAAATATCAGTGGATATATATTTGTCTTCACTAATATAATTATATATATAGACACAAATATAAATGCCAATATACAGTCACCATAGATATCTCTAATATGTAATTATATATCACATATAATACTTAAGTATATAATAGATTATATTTATATACATCATTATATCATATTACCTTTTATACTATATATGACATACTATGTTATATTATAATGAGCATAATATCATTATGTATAATGTATTTTTACTCACACCATCATAAATGAATTTTCCAAATGGATATGTATATACAGTAAAAGTGTATATGTGATATATATGCACACACACAAAGGCACACACATAGGTAGACACTTTCACCATGTGTATCTATAATGTAATATAGATACACACATATACATATACATATATAATTCATTTTCAGGATAATTCTGATCTTTCATTATTTTGGGATTTAATGCTTCTATATCCCAATATATTAGTTTTACATAATGTAACTTTCTGTTTTAGGTATGTTTATGCCAACAGTAACATACAAGTGGGATTTTATACCATAGATAATTACTAATGATTGATAAAATATCTTAGTGAATTGGGTCATTTTTACTATTGTAATCCCATGTCTTATTTGCTTTGAAATAAAATTAACCTTTTTTATATTCATTAAATTTGGGTTTCTTTAAATGCATCTTCATGAGCCATTAGGATATAGATTTCTTCCTATTACATTAGTTCTGCAGGAAGACTTGAGGATTGGAGTGTGGCAAATGGCTTTGTTAGGCAAAACACTGGCCAAAAAAAAAAAAAAAAGTGGAGATAATCTTAAATATCAATGAAAATGTTTAAAAGAAGAAGTCTTTCTATTTGATTTAGTCTGTAAAATAATATCAATATATAAGAAAGTCTGTTAGAATTCACAACTGAAATGATCATTGGCAATATGTTGCATAATGGATGAGATTATAGTTCCTAGTTGTAATTTTACTTGATATTCTTTTTTCATTTTACAGACTTTCATGGTATTAAATAAAAGCAGAACAATCTTCAGATTCAATGCCACGTGGTGTACATTTTCTCCTTTCAATCCAATTAGAAGAACAACTATTAAGATTTTGGTACATCCATATCCTTTTCTATTGGCTTTAGACTGTACTAATATCAAATGCAACTATTCTACTCAAATATTGCTGCAGTCTTTCCTCCTTTGAATTGATATCTCATTTTAGGTCATATTGGAGTCTGGATTATAACTGCACCAAGTGTTCCATATTTGAAAATACATTTAAAATTTACTTTCTAGCACACACAACAGTAGTAAATCTTAACGAATCTTAATCCTCATTTTTCAATATGAATAGTATTCTTTTTGACATTTAAAAAGCTATTTTATCTCATGTGTATACATATAAACATGTTATAGAAACATGTATTTCCAATATTATTTTTATACATTATTCCTTGACCATAACCTACCTTTTTCCGACTATTCATTTTAATTAGCGTCCTGATTGACTGCATATTTATGTCCCTGACTGAGATGCCGAAATGGGGCCCAGCATTACAGTAAGTCATATAATTTTATTATACATTATCTCACATATGATTGCATCTTAACATATTGCATTATAGAACATTTTATACTACATATTTAACATTTTACAATTTACTATTTATATTTAATATATAATATTCATTATAAAATAGACTCATTGTGCATAATATACGTATAGCACAACTAATGAATTTTCAAAGTAAAAACAAATACATTTATCATTTAATAAATTTAAATGTTTTTCTGCCCTTTCATTATTTTTTTTTAAGATTTTTATTTATTTATTTGACAGAGAGGGAGACAGCTAGAGAGGGAACACAAGCAGAAGGAGTGGGAGAGGAAGAAGCAGACTCCCTGCTGAGCAGGGAGCTGGATCCCAGGACCCTGGGATCATGATCCGAGCCAAAGGCAGAGGCTTAACCACTGAGCCACCCAGGCGCCCCCGCCCTTTCATTATTCTTAGTTGAACTTTAAATGCTATTTCCCAACATGTTAAGTCAACATGATATAAATGTTTGACTATTTAGCTATATGTTTATATCTGTCATACAAATGAGGCTTTATCATAAAGTTAATTAATAATGATTAATATATTATTTCAGTACCTCGGATTTTTTTTACTATTGCAATTCCATACCTGCTTTGCTTTAAAGTCAAATAACATTTATTCCTTTTCATTCTAAGAAAGTTATTTCTATTGCTTCCTTTCTGTTCTATTTCTCTTCTCTTTCTTGAGGGATGTGGATAGTTTGGCTTGCATTAGACAACAATGATAGAAACGCCCATTAAAATTTGTAGAGAAGAAGCCTTTCTTTTCTTTTTTTTAAAATTTTATTTATTTATTCGAGAGAGAGGGTGAGCATGAGCAGGGGTTAGGGGCAGAGGGAAGGGAAGAAGTAGACTCCCCACTGAGCAGGGAGCCCGATATGGGGCTCCATCCCCAGGACCTAAGCCAAAGGCAAACCCTTAACTGACTAAGCCATCCAACCACTCCGAGAAGTCTTTCTCAATGCTACCTCTTAAGCTTTAATTCTATTCTTAAAACTAGTTAATTTTGGAAGGTAAATATAAAATTAATTCACCACAAAAATTCTTATATGTGCACACAATAAAATTAGTTCTTTCATACTCTTGAAATTCAGTTAATTATTGTGTGATTTCCAATGTGGAATAAATTTGATATTTTATATTTTCAGTATTTACCAAAATATATGTAAACACTATAATTCTAGCTAGGGCTTGTTGAAAAAAACTGATAGTCAAATTTTATGGTTAATGCTATAAGATCTAGCCTACCCTAAAAGCTAACTAAAGCCCTACCTTATGGTTCAAGGAGCATAGACTTTTTGTTGTCTAGTTGGTTGGTGGATTGGTTGGTTGGTTGGTTGGTTGCCAAATGGTTACCAAAGGCATATTATTTTGGAGCTGACAATGCATTATCCTCACTTTTAACATTTATATGAAAAATTTTCTGCAGGAATACTTTGCTTGGAATTTACACATTTGAAATACTTATAAAACTCATTGCAAGAGGCATCTGGGTAGAACCTTTTTATTTCTTTGGTGATCCATGGAACTGGCTTGATTTTGGTGTAACTTTGTTTGAGTGAGTATTTCTTCAAATTGCAAACAGCTTAATACCTTGCTAAGTTAATACTTTTCATAAAGAAACATCAAGATTTACAAAGTTTTCTGCTTGCAAAAATTCTGTGAACAAAAAATATTTCATAAATCATAACCATAATGACTCTCAGGCAGCTCCAACTGAACCAGCTCTAAGAATATGCAATAAAAATGAAAGGAATGGGATATTATCTGTTTTCTATCTGAAGCAAAACAACAGAGGTTGAATTTTAGAATTTTAAGTGGTTATTTTCAGTGCACAGAAAATCTCTTGGAGACTTACAAGATCCTAACATGTTAGATCTTGTCTCCAACCTACATTTTATTTAACTACATTGCTTAAGACCAGTAAACACTAGATATCAGAGTAAAATATCTTAAACACATACACACACACATTTTTGAGATTGTTACATTAAATTCTAATGACTTACGTATTTTTTTTCAATGCTTCTATTTAGTGTACTCTGTTTTATGGCTGGGGAAATGATCACTGGCACCAAACTCCTGTTAAAATAATTAAAAATGATATTCCATTTTTAGGTTTGCGGTTGATTTTTTAAAACAACACATAGCCTTCATAAAGCACATAATCAGTGTCTACCACGTTGTAGGCAATAAAAAATAGTAGCTAATACCATTGAAATTATTATCGCTACTACTTTGATTACTACCATTATTTTGCTGTTGCCGTTGCTGGTAGCTAATACTTGGCTAACACAGCTACTACTTAGTCCCATGTGCCAGGTGCTAAACTATGCACTTTACATGTATGAGCTTGTTTAATCCCCACAAACAGCCTCAGATTTAGGAAGTATTATTATCCCCACTTTAATTTTGAAGAAACTGAGGCAAGAAGGAATCAGTAATTTTTCCATGTCACTTGGCTAGTAACTTGGGAGCCTGGATTTCTACACAAGCACTCTGGCTACACTCTGTGCCCTTAGCCACTATACACCCTGCCTTCTGCTATCATCACCGTCATCACCACCATCATGAGAATCCTTTCATGATCATCATCAGAAGTTTAAGTGCTTAAGTCTCATTACTTAAAAAACTATGGATTTTTCCTATTTTTAACTACCTCTTCAATGATTAGATAACAAAAGATTTATGAACATAATATAGGGTTTTTGGTATGAAATTATGATTAATCACAGTGTCAAGTCCTTATAAACTGTCATAATTTGTGGATTAATATTTACCTGGCTACCTTGCACTGTAACAATCTTTGTCTTCTAATCAATAAGGCAACTATTTGCAAAATGGAACAATGAGAGCAAGGGAAATGTTTGGATATGTGGTTTTAAAAATAAGTTTTAAATAGTATAAAAAGTCAGTGATAAGCAGCATGGACTCACTATGACTTCTAAATAACTCTGATTTAATTCCACAGGCACATAGCAAGATACTTAATTCTAAACTCCATTACAATATTTATAATTTCAAGAAATTTGAGAATTTTGAAAATTATTCCCCTAAACCAAGGTAAGAAATGGCATTTAGTTCTTGTGTTCATTTTGATTTACATACTCTCTTGCATTCTTTTGAACTCCCTCGTAATTGCTTGGAGAAATACTAAATTGAACAGTGTTTCATCTTTGAAGTCAGTGAATTATCTGATCTATAAGTTTATTTCAGTCACTCCAGGAAAGCCAAAAAAATCACATTTGACTGTTATTTATTTAAGATGGGTTCAATACTTAATGATAAAATATAGAGATTAATCAAAATATATTATTTTCTTTTTTCTTATTTATTTATCCTTGCATCTTAAATATGAACTTATGAAATTGTCCCTAGACTTCTGAAAGAGATAACAATCTAGACAGATATCTAATCTGCCTTCTTTTCCTCACTGCATCTAAAAACCAGTTGAAATGAACAAAGTAATATAAAATAAGATAAATTCCATTTTGCTCTGAGTGCTTGGATAGGGTGCATTCCACACACCACAGAGCTCAAGGAGGTTCTGCTAAATAAGGTAGAGTTGTGACCACATGGATAGAAGATGCCGAGGTTGATTTACAGTTCCCATTCCTGAAGATATCCTAGAGAAGCCCACCAATACCTTCTAATTTGTGTTAAGAATGAATGAAAACAATCATACATGAAACGACTCTTCTCAGTGTTTTGGCTGCTGAGTCAGGAGTATGAAATAGGTGAACCAATAGACCCAGAGGCAAGGGTGATAATACCAAAAATGAGATCTACAGACAATTTCTGTTCACTCGAACACCATGAAGAAGGTTAGATATATGCATACTTTGTACTTGGAGTCCAGCCTGGACACAACAGTAAAAAGACTAGAGAGTGTCATGATGTATGTCACATAGCCCTGTGGATATATTAAAACACTGAATTGTACACGTTAAATGTGTGAATTGTACGATTTATGAATTATAGCTCAATAAAGCCATTTAACAAAAATGGTCTGTGCATGGCAGCTTCACCAAACCCAGTGAAGAAAGTGGCAGTGAGAGATGTGGTGATAGGAATTCTCACAGTTCTACCTCCCTTACTACTCTCCACAAATTACTAGAACATAAAATTGCATCATCTGCGTCTTCATCTTAGGCTCAGAGGTAAAGATTAGAGAACGAATCAGGTGTATCCAAAAAGAGGAACATGTCTTAGTGGAGTTGGAAACACACAGGCTAATAGAAATTGCTCTTTTTTCAAGGAAGAAAATAATCAAGGTACATACCAGCAATATAGAGCATGTGAAAGTATTTTTGCAGTACCAAAAGGGAAACGTACTATTTAAGAAAGTGAAAATAATCCTCTTTTTTTCTTTAAAACATATGTCCTAAGGAATAGGGGTAAGCATAAGAAGTCATCTTTTTTGTAGTGCCTTCAAGATTTTATTTATGTATTTTTGTCCTTATGTATTTAAGAGAGAGCACGAGTGCGGGGAGGAGCAGAGGGGGAGAGAATCTCAAGGAGACTGTACACTGAGCTCCACATAGGGCTTGATCCCATGACCTGAGGTCATGACCGTAAGATCATGACCTGAGCAGAAACCAAGAGTCCATGCTTACCTGACTAAGCCACCGAGGTGCCCCTTTGTAGTGCCTTCAGAAGAAAACCTAGACTCAAGTGAAAGATGAAAATGACATAATAAAATAGACAAAAACACCTATCAGACAAAAAAGTGATAAAAATTATAATACCTGGGGCACCTGGATGGCACAGTCATTTAAGTGTCCAACTCTTGGTTTTGGTTCAGGTCATGATCTGAGGATCATGGGCTCTGCGCTCAGTGGGGAGTCTATTTGAGATTCTCTTTTTCTGCCTCATGCTCTCTCTCTCTAAAATAAAAAAATAAATCTTTTAAAAAATTATAATACCCTTGGTGAATATTTGCTAGTAATACAAGCATTACAATATGGTATTATCTGTACAGTATTATGGTATAGTAAAATAAAACCACTTGTGTAAAGAAAAACTAGGGAAATTCTATATTAATACAATAGAACCAAAAATGGAAGGGTTAATGAAAAAGAGAAAATGAAGTTCCATCTTATGGATAGTTGGTGACCCTAAAAAAGAGATCAGAATAAATGTAAAAGACAAATTATTCAAAAATACACTAGAAAATTTTTTAAAAAATTTTTAGCTTGAGATTTTTGTCACAAATGGAAAAGTTTCATTTTATAGTAGACAAAAAAACTAAAAGATATACTTAGACATATTATAACATTTTTTAAAGTTTAAACTTTTAAAAAATAAAAGTATTATAAAAATCCTATAAGCAAAAAAGCAATGAAAATTTGCCTAAGGAAAGGTTATTTTTAGACCTCTTGATAATATTGAACGTGAATAGGCAGTGGAGTTTCAGAGCTTGGAGGAGGTGTAGGCAGGGAGGTTATTACAACAATATTCTATACCTGTCTGTCATCCATATGTGATGTTGATAGGAAGATATTCTCAGCCATGCAAGAGTTCTGAAATTTTGTATATGTACCTTTCCTGAATAACTGGTATGAAGACAAAATTTCAACAATGGGAAGATTTAATACCAGAAGCAATCACAGTGAACTCTGAAATCATTTCAACACAGAATGAATTCCAAATTGCTGTTGTTAGTGGTATAAAAACAGAATGCAAATATTATAAATCCGAAGTAATAACAGACATTCCTGAGCTAGAAGCATATTTTGTGTTCCAGAAAACTTTGAAATAGATGCCGAAATTATAAAAATCTAGTGATTTTTAACATTAAAATCTAAATTAGTTTGGATGCATTCTCAGCATCCACCCGCCTGCATCCTTTTATTATTATTATTATTTTTTAATGATTTTTTATTATATTATGTTAGTCACCATACAGTACATCCCCGGTTTCCGATGTAAAGTTCGATGATTCATTAGTTGTGTATAACACCCAGTGCACCGCGCAATACGCCCCTCCTTACCCGCCTGCATTCTTGCATGCCAACTACTAGCTCTAGTTGGGGAGCAGCTACTCCTGTAAATCGGGAGTATTCATCCTAGTCCCCTCTGCTCCCTTTGCGTGAATTTATGATTCCCCACAAGCCATTATAAGGATTTGAATGTTATCTGTCCTGTAAATCATGAAAAATAATATATAATGCCAAATACACAAATTGAACAATTATAACTAGGTCAGAAGTCCTAAAAAAAACTGAGCAGTGGGAATAGGAAATGTGAGAAAGTGAATATGATTATTTCCTTATCTTACATGCTGAGACTATAGTACATACAGTTTTATTTTTGATGTAGAGAGTACAATTTTGTTCAAATTAAGAACTTAAGTTTGATACAGTTCCTCAAAATAGGTATATTTTACCTTAAATACTAGAGGAAAAGGAAAAAAAGCAAAGTTTATTTTTTTTAAAGATTTTATTTATTTATTTGAGAGAGAGTGAGAGAGAGATCATGAGAGAGCAGGGTGGGGGGCAGAGGGAGAAGCAGACTACCTGCTGAGCAGGGAGCCCGATGTGGAACTTGATCCTGGGACTTGATCCCGAGACTCCAGGATCATAACCTGAGCTGAAGGCAGACGCTTAACTGACTGAGGAACCCAGGTGCCCCAGTAAAGTTTACTTTTAAAAGATGGGACACATAAAGGGAATATATAAATCAAAAAACAAAATGGTAAAATCTTATCCAAAAGTTAAGGCAATTTATGAAAATAAATACAATTGGATTAAATTTTTCTGTCAAGATGTAGAGATTTTAATATTAAATCTTAAGTAAATCAAACTCCACAAAGGATATACCTAAACTAAAACAAAATGGAAGTTTAAAAATAAAAAGAAGGGGAAAGTTATACTAGGAAATCCAAATCCAAATTGGCATATGGTTCAGACCTTTGAATGGTAGATAGCAGTGAATGGTGTATAACAATGAAAATTAGTAATAAATTTGCTTTTGTAAGATTTGATGATGACTTTTTTTTTTTTAACCTTCAAACAAAATGTTACCACAAAAAGCTGCACAAGAAGCTTGGTTATGTATATATGCAACACACACACTTTCGCATACATATATTCTTAATTAAGAATTGCTATTCTTAAAAATAATTCTAATAGTGGTAGCGGGGGAGGGGGGCTCAGTCGGTTAAATGTCCAACGCTTGATTTCAGCTTAGGTCATGATCTCAGGGTCCTGAGATTGAACCCAGCATGCATCTGGCTCTGCACTCAGCAGGGAGTCTGCTTGAGAGTTTCTCTCAACTCCCTGCCTTTCCCCACCAGCTCACACACACACTCTCTCTCTGTCTCTCAAATAAATAAATAAATCTTTAAAAATAATAATAATAATTCCAACTAAACAATATGAAAAAAATTTTCAGTAGAAAAAAATTTACAGAGGACTAAAACTAATATATCACTGTATGTTAATTATACTTCGATTAAAAAAAGTATACAAAGAACTCATGACAGTTGCCCAGTGAAAAGTACATATAAAATATACATATTTTGAAAGTTCATTATAATAATCACAGAAATTACATCAAAGTAAAGTGATCCCATTTTTCTTCTAATAAATTGGTAACGATGTTTTTTAAACATACCAATTTTATTGAAGGCTTGTCTATGAATTTCTTTGGTTTATACATTGGTTCAACATCTCTTAAAAACAAATTGAACAAAAACGTATTAATACTTACATATATTATGATACAGAAATTCTATTTCTAATGTAACGCTTTAAAAAAAGACTTGCATATAGCAAAATAAAATTAATAGTATAACTCCAAGTGGCAAAAATAAGCTATAAACAAGTATTTCCATATGATAGCAATTAAAATTATATATTTAATCTAGACATCACATTTCTTTAACCACAGGAATAACTTTATTTCAACCTTATCCTGATACACTCAAGAAATCCTCTAAGGAGGATTTCTCAGAAATCATCTGAGGAGGTCACTAAAAAACAGATTTTCAGGGCACCTGGGTGGCTCAATCAGTTAAACATCTGACTCTAGATCTCACCTCAGGTCTTGATCTCAGGGTTGTGAGTTTGGGCCCCACAAACTTAAAAACTTAAAAAAAACAGATTTCCAATTCTTACAATAATACATGAAACAGGTGTTACTAGCCACATTTTAAAGATAATAAAACAGAAACATAATAATATTGATACTATCACAGAGCTAATACCTTCTTATCCATTGTTAATCTGAACAGTTATTAAGATCCTAAATATAAACAGACCAACAAATAAGAAAAGAGCAAGGGAAAAAAGAGAAGGAAGAAGGGAGAAAGGAAGGAAACAAGGGTGGGAGGGAGGGAGGAAGGAAGGTTAATACTAGTTTTATCTATGAAGTACAATTACATTATTTTTGTTCTTCATTTCTTTTTTTACGTTTCCAGAATTGAGTTTAAAAAAAAATATTGAAGTGCAGTTGACACCCAATGTTACATTAATTTAAGGTGTGCAATATGGTGATTCTACAAGTCTTGTCTGTTATGCTGCGCTCACCACAAGTGTAGCTACCACTGTCAACATATCACGCTATTACGGTACCACTGACATATTCCCCATGCTGTACCTTTCATCCTGTGACTTATTCATTCCATAACTAGAAGCCTGTACCTCCCATTCCCCTTCACTCAATTTGTCTATGGCCCCCACCTCCTCCCCTCTGGCAACCACCAGTTTCTTTTCTGTATTTATGACTCTGTTTATGCTCTTTTTATTTGTTCATTTGGTTTATTTTTTAGATTCTACGTATAAGTGAAATCATATGGCATTTTCTTTCTCTTCTGACTTATTTCACTTAACACAATATACTCTAGATCCATCCATGTTGGCGCAAATGGCAAAATCTTGTTCTTTTTTATGACTGAATTATATCCCATTACATATGAAAATGACATCTCTTTATCCATTCATCTATCAGTGGACACTTAGGTTGCTTCCAATGCTGCAGCTAACATAGGGGTGTGTATATTTTTTTGGATTCGTGTTTTCTTTGGATAAATACATAGCAGTGTAATTAACGGATTTTATGGTAATTCTATTTTTAATTTTTTGAGGAACCTCTGTCCTATTTTCTACAGTGGCTGCTCCAATTTACATTCCCACCAACAATGCATGAGGGTTTCTTGAACAGGTTTTATTTAATAAATAGAAAAATGAGTTCCTTAAATAAAGTTAGCTTTACGGCTGAATTCTCAATTATTAAGTATTCTAATATAAATACAGCCTACAGATATCACAATTGTGTGTTATTCTCATTCTTAATTCAGATTTGCTCATGTTTTATTTAATCAGCTCCAAAAATTGAATTCTTAAAAAGTTAATGAAAGAATAGCATAGAATACTGCTATTTCAAACTGTTTCTTGTTTCAACATTTGCAACCTGTTTTGATTTATAACTCTACACTTAGGCTTATAAACAGTGGTGGTTGGTATGAAAAGCAGTAATCAAGAAAAAAGTCTTGTTCTTTATAGTAAAGAAAAACAAATAACTAATTTTAAAATTTGTGCCTGAATTATTGTAACAGATGTAATAAGCTAGTAATAATATAGGAACCTTTAAGTTTGGACTTGTATTTATTTTATTTTTTACTCATTTTATTTGTTAGATCTAGATAATGGATGATTTAGATTATGAAACACTAAGTTGTTGATTTCAGGGGAGTATTTATTTGCCATGGAGGAATTGTGCTAACGGCTGTTTTA
This sequence comes from Ailuropoda melanoleuca, assembly GCF_002007445.2. Lineage (NCBI taxonomy): Eukaryota > Metazoa > Chordata > Mammalia > Carnivora > Ursidae > Ailuropoda > Ailuropoda melanoleuca. The sequence goes on along the minus strand of NC_048219.1, from coordinate 135,714,935 downwards.
CTAAGGTATTTTACTTTATCACAAACAAACCTTTCTCTCTTTAGGTCTGAAGTCTTTTGCAGGGATCCTCATCCATTGCTTGAAGAAACTCACTGGTGTCATTTCCCTAACTCTGTTTTTTCTGAGTGTATTTTCTCTAATTGGGATGGGGCTCTTCATGGGCAACCTGAAGCATAAGTGTTTGCGATGGCCCCAAGAAAATGAAACTGCCACCCTGCACAACAGAACTGGAAATCCATATTATATTCGAGGTAAGACTCACCTGCCATCCATGTCGAAAAAGTTAAAATTTTTCTTAGCGACCAAGCAGCCTTCACACAAGTGTTGAACACTCAACTTCAGAACGAACTTCTTGTAAATGCCGTACCTATGCTCAAGTACACGTATCCCCTGCTTTTTGAAAGTTCACGTGTTGCCACTTAGCTTTTACCAAAGACCTACAGGAGTACCTGTTTTTGCTAACCAAAGGAAATCTGAAGATGATTTTCACTTTTATGAAAAAGGCTAAGAGTAAAAATCGCATTCAGCATTTGTTTGAAGCAAGCAATTATAAAGGTAGTGAGCATCCCCGCCGGGAGAGTGGCACCACCAAAACTCCTTCCCCTGGACCCACACTCAGCCTCTCAGCATCAAGCTGAATTGTGTCTCTGAGCACCTATGCTTTATCTCAGTTTATTTTGTGCATCTGTTAGCAAGATGTGTCCTAACATATCAGAAAAGCAGAGGAGAGGTTATGTTTGGGACTTGGGAATGCCCACAGGTTTTTCCCCATCAACTAATGGCAATTGCTTTTTGCTTTACATCATTTGCGTTCACAAAAGGTTTCATTAGGAATGCTCTACTCTTGGATAGTGGGGGAAACCTGTGCTGATTTGGATTGGTTTCATTTATCAGAATTGCAAAGTTCCAATCTTCAGACAGTTCGGTGAGGGAGACCTAAGTTTGAAATTGCTAAGTTTTGCAAATTTTATCCTCTAAAAAATAAATAAATATGACCAAAGTCTTAGTTGCAGTTTCATCAAAGTAGAATCCTCCTAACATTATCTTTCTTCAATAAAATTGTTTATTTAAAATATAAATTTGACTTTACTCATTAGATATTTTTAAATGACCTTATAAATAAAAAATAACTACATCAATGAAATTCTTACTGTTGTTGGAATTTAGTTACTGCTAAATATTTGAATGTTTTGGGTTATCCTTTGGTAAATAATAAACATACTTTAGGCAAATAGTAGTAATGCCAGAATAAGTATTGTTTAGCTCCTATATATAAGTAACACACATGCCTGATCACACATCTTCACCATAATCCTTCAGAGAAGCGAATGACCCCTGTTGCAAACAGGAAAATGGAAGTTCAGAGAAGTTCAGTGAATGTTCTAGAACATTGTAACTACTCAGTGATAAAACTAGGATTCTAATCATGCTCAATCTGGCTTTCAAATCCATTCCTTTTCCACAAGGCTATATTCTCTTATTGGATTTTTCTCTCATATTAAAATTATCAGGTTCTTCTGACAGTATTTAGAAAAAATATAAAAGCATATTTTTAAAGTAAAAAATAGATTGTTGATCAATCTTATGTAGTCCTCCTACATTAATTTTATTTGTACTTGAATATAATAAGTTCCAAAACAAATCTTAATGAATTTTACTCTGTAGTTTACCCCATAGTATCATTATGATGCAAATAATACAAAATTATTGGTATATGAGTATGTGAAATGTTTCCTTATTATATGTGTCTAGTTCATGGTCTTGATTCTAGTGGTGAGGGAAACAGGAAATGGGTGTTACATCTTGGATTCCAATTGAAATACTCTTTGGTTTCTTTGGTTATAACTAAAATATACAAATTATATAAAAAATAAACAATTTTTACTACTTCACTGGTTATTGCTAAACAAAGTCGAGGTTCTTTTCATCTTAGGTAAAGCGTAATTTATATTGTAAAGAAATCACTTTTTAAAGATTACCACTTTAAAATTTGTCCAATTCTAGTCATTCCATTTCCTTTAAAAACGTGTTAGGACTTGCTGTAAATATTACATGTGTAAAATGTTATTTAACTTAATTGCCATGTCAAAGTCCTTGTATATAGAAGAGTATTTGGGACTACCCTCTTCTACTAATGTCAAATTTCATTTGGCTTTTGACTGCCATTTAAAAGGTTTAATCAATGGTTCCTAACTATGATTTAAAACTTCTTCTAAAATTATTTTAGGTAACAAGTTAAAGTGACATGCATACATATGTACATACATATGTATATATATATACAATTTTGTACATATAGACATGCAGTCAAGACTGATCTCATGTGTTGGATCTCTGTGATTTAAGTTCCGAACCTAAAATCAGTGCTCCTAAGCATGCATGTTCCCAACCCTGGTAGCTCATATCTATAAATATACAATTTACATTTTGAATTACAGCAGATAAGCGTACCTAAATAAATTCTACGGGCTATGATTCAGATTCGTTGGGATTGTGGTTGGAATTAGGTGACATCCGGGTGAGTAACTGGGTCTGGATGCTCAATGTAGAAAAATAAGCTTCAAAATGAGAAGAGAATGACATTTAAACCCAGAGACAGAAATACGGTCTTCTGTTAAGGAAGAACATTAGGAATAAACCCTGGAAGAAAAGGTCCTCAACTTTCAAATACTTTAGTCTTGGGAATTTTTCCTTCATGGTTCTGGTTATACCTGACTGCTTAAAATTCATTTCTCAGAACTCTAATTTTGAAAGTGATTCTCCTTGTTATGCTGGGCTTGTCACTTTTGGGGCAATGAAATAAGTGAATTGCCAGATATCTTTTGGCCTGTGCATCACATGCTAGGACAATTTTGTAGATGAAAAAGGGTGGGTTATCTGTGCCTTCCTTTTCACTATCGAGAGGTATGTTCATCTTCTAGGCAGATCTAAATGGATATCAGATATGCTCTTCACTTGACATTAGATAACAGAATAGAATTTCTTTCCTATTTTTCAGAAACAGAAAACTTTTATTATTTGGAAGGAGAAAGATATGCTCTCCTCTGTGGCAACAGAACAGATGCTGGGTAAGTGGTGTTAATGTTCTTGTTTCAAGTCAGTATCATGGATTCAGAGTATTTACTGAATGATTATTGCTTTGGCTGATGGTTCTGATTTAATCACATTATCTCATTTTATCATTAAAACCGTGCCGAGAAGTATACAACATGGAATGCTATTACCCTGATTTTAGAGGAAAAAGCAATAAACAGACCACTTAAATGATTTATTCAAGGTCAAGAAGTTAGTAAATGGCAAGGCTGGGATTTAAATAAGGATCTCATTTTTTGTTTTCTGTGTATCTCAGAGCTAGTGGGAATTATCAAGAAAGATGACAAAATCTTTTCTTGGGCCAGAAGCCTTTGAAGAGAAGAAACAGGAGAGATACGCTGTTATTTCACTTGTTTTATGGCTTATATATCTTTTATGACTATAATTTACATGAATAAAAAGTTTATTGCTCTTAAAAAGTAGTTCTTATAAATAATTCTTCAGTGACATGACAAAACTCTCAAGTCTTACTGTCCTATAATTTCAAATGAAGAGAAAAGAAAGTAGAAATACAGTGCTGCTCAGCAGTCCTAGCACTCCCGTAATTCCTTATGTTCCTTTCCTCAGCTGGAAATAACTTGGTGCCCAGCTATAGGCTCAGCTCTGGGGCCCAGATTAATGAAAGTCATATGGGGGTAGAGAAGCATGAGTTATGTAGTTTATATATTCACGTGATTTAGACATTTTATCACTTTTCAACGCTTCCCAGCTACTGCTGGGCTTCCATTCTATTCTCAAGTCCATATTGTGAACCCATCTCATTGTGTCTGCCACATCACACTCCAGCTACCCTTTTCATGGACATCCCAAACTCATATATGACCTGAAATGCTTGTTGAAATCATCTGGTCACAGATAATCAGAATCACAGTGATATATTTCAAGATCAGACAAGAAAGTCATGCAGTGTTTCACCTGTAGCCATCATACCTTGCTGCATGGTAAACTATCCCAAAAGTTAGTGCCTTCAAATACATTTGAAATGTATTTGTTCCGATTCTGAGAGACAGCAACTTTGCAAGCCTTGATGCACAATTACATTTTCAATCTCTCTTTGCGTCACATTTGTTAACTATTAACAAAAGTCCAAAACGAATCACATGGCCAAAGCCAGAATAAAGTGGGAGGAAGCTACACAAGGGTGTGGATAGAGGGAAGCATGATTTAGTTGGCCACCACTGTAATAACCAGTCACAATACTTAAGCCCCCAGAAGATAAAAGTATGATGACTCGATAAAGGAAATGAGATAAATCTCTAATCTGATCTTTCTACCAACGTTCAAGTACTGCCTTAAATTATCAATGTGCTAAGTGTTTTCTCACCTTAAATAATGGGATCCAAGGGCTTGAGGTGAGAGCATTTGAAAATTAAACCCTCAACGACTGCAGCTTTGTTTTATGACTGTTATTTCCCATCACGTATGCTTTCGCTTTGATACTGGGTAGCAAAGAAATCTTTAGCAAGGCTTGGCAAAAAACCATTTTTGAGGCCGTTTTTCCTTTTAGATTAATTAACACTATTCACTCACATTAACTTAAAATCTACGTCATTGGCTGCTTTTTCACTGGGCTTTGTTTAGACTATCCCCTGTGGAAGAAAGGGCTCTTTATTATTCATGGGTGGACATTCTCTATTTATGATTCGGCCATAATCTGAAAGTCACTTAAGTGTAAGCAGTTTCTCTTTTCTTTGTTTTCTTTAGTCAGTGTCCTGAAGGATATGTGTGTGTGAAAGCTGACACAAATCCTGATTACGGCTTCACGAATTTTGACACTTTTGGCTGGGCCTTACTTGCCCTGTTTCGGTTAATGACGCAGGATTACCCTGAAGCACTTTATCATCAGGTAAGAACAGAGAGAACCTGCATGCACATAAAAACGGTGCCATGCCCCTCCCTTCTCAAATAATGGTCAAATGTACCATGGTTTATTAAATTTCTATGGGGAGAAGAATTTGAGGACAGAAGAAAAAAGAATCAGAATTACTGAATGTCAAATGCTATGCTAACACCAAGCCCAAGTCTGTGCCCCTATGTATATCTCATCTAATCTTTGAAACAATCCTGCAAAACATATATATATATATATATATGTGTATATATATATATATATATATATATATGTGTATATATATATATATATGCTTTTTATGTGAAGACACTAAGAGCGGTTGGGTAACCTCTCCAAAGTTACAACACATGTATCTTCTAGAGATCACTGCCCTGCTCCATGATATCACACATTTGGTATTAACTAAGTAAAAACATTGGTAAGTACTTATTCTTTAGTCAAAAAATTTGAACCTATGAGATTACCATGTATTAAGGAATTGTTTATTTAAGGCTTACAATGTGTATTTCACTGCAATTCTTCTATTTCTTCTCATTTCCCTTTAATATTTCATCATGCTCTGATTATAACAGAAAGCTTGCCGTTATGAGACTTGAAATTCAAATTCTGAGAGTCTCTCTTCATAACTGATGATTTATGTGCCATAGTTTCTCAGAAAGATATCATATACTTTGGAATGGTGATTTAATTTTTCTAGAAGTTTCATCACAGTGGAATATGCGATGTTGATTTAGCAGCATAGTTAATATCAAAGTATATTAGATAAATTAAATTACTTTAAATTTACAAAGTATGTACAGTTGAAGGAGAACACTCTTTCTTTTTTTTTAAACATGTACATACACCCCATATTTTTTTATGATTGGATAGATAAATTATGGGATGTGTGTGTTTGTGTGTGTGTGTGTGTGTGTGTGTGTGTAATGACCCATACAGGCCATTAATAAAGATAGGACTTTTAGCACAAAGTTTCATGTTATGTTATTAAATGAAAATCAAGTAAACTAAACAGACATGTGATACAATTATATTTCTTATGAAAGAAATACATGAAAATATTAAAATGACTTTTTAAAATGCAAGCTATATTTTTCTAATTTTGTAAGGCAATTATTTATTTATATTGTTATTTTCCAAACTGACAAATATCAGTGCCTCCTCCACAACACTAGGGACTTCTTATTTCTGAAATAATCTTATGTTATCTTACTTCTAAAAATCCTTCAGAGGTTTCTTACGGGATAAAGTTCAAAGTCCAAATGCATCGTCTATAGTGCCCTTTAAGATCCAGTTTCTGCATACTTCACCAGATTTATTTTCTAATGATATCCCAATATATACTTACTTTCTGCTTTATTTGAATATAGGAAGGGCTTGCTGTTTCCCAAGTGAGCTTTTTCCCATAATTTCTTGTTTCAGTGTTGTACCCTCAGCCTAAATTCAAGTTTCTTTCTATCTTCAGTCTCATACTTTAAATTCATACCTCAAACCCAGAAGAAATCTTGAGCTTTCCCCCAAACTCTCCTTTCACAGCTAAGCAAGTCCTACACTAGAATACCATGGCACTGTATAATTGCCTCTAATTGTGGTTATTTTATTTTATTTTATTTATTTTTGAGAGAGAGAGAGTGAGGGCATGCACACAGGAGAAGGGGAGGAACAGAGAGAGAATTCTAAGCTGGGTCCATGCCCAGAAAGGAGGCCCACACAGGGCTCAAAACCACAAGCCTGAGATCATGACCTGAGCTGAAATCAAGAGTAGATGCCTAACCAACTGAGTCACCCAGGCGTCCCTAATCGTGGTTATTTTAAGTGCTTGTTCAGTAGTTTCTCCCACTAGGAGATATGCTACCTGAGAAGAAATGTTTTGCCTCATTTTAATTTTTGTGTCCTCAGCATCAAACACATAGAAGTGCTTAATGAAATTTTAATAAACAAAAATATAAATGAATATTTATAGATTGTATCATTTTATATAATGTTTTCTGGGTTTTTTTGGTTATAGCCATCAAAGTATGTTAGCTAATTTTCTTGTTAGAATTCATCTAAAGGAAATCCTTTCCCACTACTAGTGAAATGAAAAATCAGTGTGGGAGTACCCTGGTGGAGTCCACATAGGACTTTTATCAATATTGCACTCTTGTTATTGACTAATGTAGAGAAGGTTTGCTTTGGTTTGGACTGGATTTGTGCTCTCAGCATTGCCCTACACAGAACTGACTTTGGCTAGGGAAATTCATCAATTATTTCCAAAGAGTGTAGTTTATGTTTTCGAGAATACAATTCTGTATTCATTCATCAAATATTTATTTGATCCAAGCACTCTTTGATACACCATGGGTACGGAAATGAACAATACAAGCTGTCAGTCCTCATGGACATAATGTTACGTTTAACAATAGTTAACCTTTACTGCATACTTGCCGTAGGCTACGTGCATCTTCACATGCACTTTCATTTGAGTTTCGTAACAAACCTAGGCTTTGAGTGCCATAATTAGCCCTAATTTCAAACTATAATATACTAGAACCAGAATGTGTATACGTTTCCATTGTCATAAAAGTGTATACTTTTATCCTCCACTGGCTTCCTATAATGGAAAGAGCCAAAGTTTTGGATTCAGGACTTTCTCCATAGCTGTGAGATCTTCAACATGTCATTTTGCCTAATTTTCATCTTTCTTCTGCATATTAGAAATTATAGTAAATACCACATATATGTGCTGCACAGAATTAATGAGTTAATAAGCAAAATATTTATTAATGTGCATGGCCTGCAGTATATCCCATAATATCTATTACTAACTCATGATGTTCTACTGTAGATGATAGCTAGTTCAGTGGGGAAAATACTTAACCAAATCCTAAATAGGTGACTTTTTGGGGTAATAAGGTTTATTTAAAATACTTTTAAATATAGATTAATAAGAAATTATTTTTGATTGAATGTTAGAATTTATTAGTCTGTAAACATTTTTAACTTTGTTGTATCAATATAGTATTTTCCATAAATAATACCTATCTATTGATTAGAGTGGATACTTAAAAATTAACACTAGTCTCATCTGTGGTTTTTTTTTTGGATTTTGTTTATATACCTTTAATCAATGATGATAAATCAGTTGCCTATATAGTAATATATATAATATATATAAGTAATATATATAATATATAATGGACTGTATAAATTACTTACAATTTTTTAAATTTTTAAATTTCCTCATCTCTCTTAGATAATTATTATGAAATAAAAGCTAGTCAATGCTCAGTTTTGAAATCTAAAATCTTGTTTTTTTCTACCCATAAATGACTTTAATAAGTGAATTATATGACTTTCCCATGTGATTTGTCTAAATGTTCTTCACCAAAGAAGGTATTCTGACAAAAAAATTTTCCTGTTTTCCACCTTTTTGAATAGACCTAAGTTTGTACCTTGTTATGATTTTTTCAGAAAGTAATGACAAGAAGAAACTAATTTCTTAACATTCATTCTCTGACTTTTATTAAGCTTCATATAGTTAAAGATTCTACTGTGAAGGAAAGAGTCTTTAGACTGTTCAGCTTTCTTTATTGAGAAATGACAATTTTTTCCTTTCAATATGCTTTCTTTTTTAGTGAATACCTAAAAGCCAGATGCTAACCCTAACTTAATTCAATTACTAAATTCTTTCTTTGGTTTTGTACCGTGCATTTTGTACCTTACATATATATCTAAAATTGAAGAGCTTTTCTTTTATTTCTCCAGGTAGAGCCAGTAGAACTGTCCTGTGATTACATGTCACCTACAACTAAATTATTTTCATAACAAAATGTCATTTTTTTTTCATTTTAAAATAGGAGATTATAGGGGCGCCTGGGTGGCACAGCGGTTAAGCGTCTGCCTTCGGCTCAGGGCGTAATCCCGGCGTTACGGGATCGAGCCCCACATCAGGCTCCTCTGCTGTGAGCCTGCTTCTTCCTCTCCCACTCCCCCTGCTTGTGTACCCTCTCTCGCTGGCTGTCTCTATCTCTGTTGAATAAATAAATTAAATCTTTAAAAAAAATAAATAAATAAATAAATAAAATAGGAGATTATAGGAAGACAAATAACGTTTTCCTCTTTTGTCTTGTTTTCCAACTCTCCTTAGATCCTTTATGCTTCTGGGAAGGTCTACATAATATTTTTTGTTGTGATAAGTTTTTGGTTTGCTTTTTACTTAGCAAGTTTGTTCTTGGGCATACTTGCTATGTCTTATGAAGAAGAAAAGCAGAAAGCTGCTGAAAAAGCTAAGAAGATTGAGCCAAAATTTCAGCAGACTTTAAAAGAACTTCAAGAAGGAGACAAAGCAGCTGAGGTATATTTTTTTCTTAATGCTTCATAGAATCACAGAATCTGAGCTATTTTCTCTAGATCTTGGAGTATATTGCTTTCTATGTGGTGCTCAGTATCTCTTTGTGGTACATGATAAGAAGATCAAGAGTGATCTTGATAAGTGGGCTCACTTTTGCTACGTAATAGTATTTTCTCAGTGCACTGTGGCAAGGGTGGCCAACATCTTTAAATGTTTCTTTAAAACAGGCAACTTTTTGTTCCAAAAAGTGTATTACTCCTGCTGATAAATGGTGGATATGTTATTTTTCAAACATGAGTTCTCTTAACGCAGGTTTAGTTTCTTAATTCAAACTTCCTTCAGATAGTACATCAGAATTAACTGGAAAATTTCAGTATTCAACTCAAAAGTGATAATGCCTTCCATAATTTAGAAATCATGAGTACTAAAGGCACAGATTAAAAGTACAGTACTGAAGTTCTAAAAAGAGCAAACAAATGTACTTACGGGCTTTCTAGCTCTTTCAAGAGGAAATGCACTATGCATCCCATATAAGGAATTATTTTAGCCATAGAATAATTAAATCCATGATTAGTAAAACTTAATAAAGTTTTACTCTAATTTTCAATTATCTTAGTGTTTTTGAATTTATTTTCAGATTTTTAGATTCATAGCAAAAGATTCAGTCTATGAATCTAAAAGTATTGACAGAAGAAGCATTAAAGAAGTTGTAGAAATTATCTTCAAAAAATCAAAATTGTGCTGTAAGTGTACTAAAGGAAGGGGATCCAGGAAAGCAAACAGAAGTAACTTTCTTATATTCAGCAGGAAGACCTGGCAATTTCACAGCTCTTTCTCATCTGGGGAGGAATAGGTTTAGCCCAGTCTCCTATCAGCCCTACCTGGAGCTGTTGAGGTGTATGGTGGGCAGGAGCCAAGTGGCCTGGGGTAGGATACATCCCCTGCCCCTTCCAGGTGTTGTCACCTTCCCCTGCAAAAGAATCCTTTTGCCAGGGAGCTTGGTCTTTGGAGAGTGCTGGACCCAAAGTGGCCACAGTCAAGTTGAGTGCTCCCTGACTGGAGTGGCCTAGTTACAGGACTGCATTTGGGAGGGGGAGTCATGCCCTGCCTCCTTTTCCATTCTTTTAGATTTGTTACTATTTTGCACTCTCAACACCTGCTCATAAAGATTGTCTACACTGGGAAAAAGAAACAAACTCGATGGTAAAATGACAGATTGAGGGAGCAGACAAAGGATAGAAAGGAGCTATACTAAGACCCTGACATATGAAGAGGATAAAAAGAGATGGGGAAAAGTAAAGAGCCAAGATACACCCTGGTACTAAATGGAATGCATAGTAAAGTTGGCTGAGAGGTTCATTAATATCAAAGGTAACTTCTGGGTCAAAAGGGGGTTAACTTCCCTTCATAAAAAACTCTTTATTAAGTCATCATCAATGAAGAAGCTCTAGAAAAGTAGTTCTACTAAAAACGTGGGAACTGAAGAACATAATGTAGGATCACATTATCCTGCGTTATTGATAGATACTGTGTCTACATGGTTCATAACATGCATACCATTGAAACAAGAAGCAATTATAGACAGTACGAAGAAAACATGTATAAAAAGAGGCTATTGAGTGTAGCCATTATATCACCCATGAAGAAGTCACAGAAAAAATCACAAAAGATTTCTGTCTCTAGAAATGAGTGCGGGTTCCTTCTGATTGAATGATTATGTTCTGAATGATATGTTGAATGTGTAATTTGTTTTGAAGTGGTATTTTAAATGTCAAGGGCTACACACAAATATATCCAAGAGCACAATACTTCTCTTATCTCAAGATGAGATGCCCTATTAACTCTGCTTAGGAAGAACTTGAATTATTTCCCAATTTCTTAATATCTCCATTCATTTGGCTGCTTTGGATCACATGAAGCCTTTCTGGTTTTAATTAAAATCTTTCTATTGTAAAGGATTTCTTTTCCTGGAAGAGCACTAGAACATTTTGTCCTGAAAAACTTTTTTTGGGGAAGTAAGAGTGAAGGTCATTTTTACAAGATTTACTTTCTTTGCCTTTTTTATTTATACATAAGAAAATACCGGAAAGAGAAGAATTTAAGGTGGAACATACTGAGGACCCTTTAGGTAACTGATCTGATTTAAGACATCAGATTCTAATTCTGATGTTGGAATTACTGAGAGATTACTTAGGTGCTTCATATTCTCACCTTGTAGGAAAGCAGTAGATCATATTGGTTAAAAGCACAGTTTTGCAGTCAGATAAATATAGATTTCAGTCTATTTTAGCCACTTAATAGATGTATGGTATTTGCCAAGTCTGTTAGCCTTTCTGAGCTTCAGCTTCTTTATCTGCAAGATGTATATAATTGTAGTATCTGTCTCACAGGTTGATGTGAGATTGTAAAGCAGTTGGCAGTGCTTAGAGTATACTGAGCGACTAAAAAAAAATGTTAATGGCTAATTATAGGAAACACAAAAAGACACAGCAGTACATAATGGAGAATACTCAATCAACATAAAACTCTTAAGTCTTTGACTATATCCCCTTTTTAGGGGCAATTAAAATAATAATAATGATATAGTAATAATAGTATATAATGTTTATTGAATGTTGGCTATGTTCCACACATATGATAAGCATCTTCATGAATCCTTGAATTTTATCTTTACTGAGGAGTTCCAGTTGCAAAGTTTGACCTGTATTTATTGGTATCTGATTTCTCAACACTTTACTTCATTTTTCACTGCTCTATTTTTCTGGAGGCTTAATGCTGAAACTATATTATTCCATCAAATACACAGTTGGCAGATGAAACTTTCTTAAGAATTGCCAGTTGTGGGGTGCCTGGGTGGCTCAGTCATTAAGCGTCTGACTTTGGCTCAGGTCACGATCCCAGGGTTCTGGGATCAAGCCCCACATCGGGCTCCCTGGTCAGCAGGAAGCCTGCTTCTCCCTCTCCCACTCTCCCTGCTTGTGTTCCCTCTCTAGCTGTCTCTCTATGTCAAATAAATAAATAAAATCTTTAAAAAATAAAAAAAAGAATTGCCAGTTGCTGTCCAGACCTTGAGAAGAGAATCAGATATATACAACTGTAGAAATAGAAATATTTTCAAAAATATTTGCCCATCTAAAATGGCATCCTTATAGCTCATCTATCCAATTAATTAAAACATTATTGACAATCTACTATATGCTAGGCATTATACTAAACATTGGAGATTTTAAGATGTTAATAAATACAAATATAGTATCTATCTTCATGAAGCTAATGGGGCGATAGACCATAAGATTATCACAAACACAAAATTGTACCTCTCAGACTACCAGACATTATGTGTTTCCTGATGTTATGAAACAGGAGACATAAAACACCACATACAATATATTCTTGCCATAATCTGAGTTAGGTCTAGTAAGCCTCTAGATCTAACTGTCTTTTTATAGAGACTATAAGAAAGAGAAGAACACATTAAATGACGCTAAAAGGACACAATCTGCCAAATCAAGAATGTGGAAAATTCTACAGTTATAAGTGATCCATCCTCATCAACAAATAAATCACATAGAAAAAATAAAGTCACAAGATAATCAGTAAACCTGTGAACTAAATACAATATGGGGATCTTTTTTGTATTTGATTGGAACAAATAAACCATAATAGAAAGTTTCTGAGCAATGGAAGAAAATGGAGCATGGCCTGGGTATTGGATAATATTAAGGAATAACTAAATTTCTGATTGTGATCCTAATATTGTGATTATGTGTCTTACAAAGCTTATCCTGAGAATTATATGATGTCTGAAATATTTTTCCTGAAATATTTTAAATAAGGTAGGGTGAGTAATACATGAGAAATGAAGAGTATAATGTAATTAATTTTTAAGGCTGGATATTGGGTACCTGGTGACTCACTGTATTATTCTCTACTAAAAAAAAAATGAAGCTGTGGCAAGTGCTATAAAAGTGAGAAACATGATGTTTTGAGAGCCTATAATAAAGGATTTCCCTGCTTAATAAAAGGGTTTTCTGAGGAACTGATGCTTGAACTGACATCTAAAGAATGAGTCCATGCTATATAGGGGGAAGGAACCGAGTGAGTCAGGCCAGTGTAGCTGCAGTAGAGAGAGCAAATCTGAGTCCAAGATGAGTATTCAGGTATTCATATCTAAATGCCAGAAATATGACTGGATTCTTTCTTATTCATTCCTCCTCTCTGGAGAAAATTTAAACCAGTTGTGAGAACAAGAATCCTAAGTCCTTTTTCCAGTCTAATTTTAACTTTGGATAAGTCTTTATTAACTCTTAAACTTCCAAACAGGAGATTACTGAGTCACGATCTTTTTAATTTGCATTATAAAATGGTCCTATCCTTAGTAGTTGGGCAACTTGTGGGCATTCATACTGTATTTTTAAGAGGTCCATTTAGGTAACTATATTACTAGACCGATATTTAGTTAATTCATTTTATATTCTAAAATATATCCACAGTTCAAGCCAAATAAGTAGAGAATTAAATATGATTAAATCAACAATAACAGTATTACTCTTCTTACTCTACCCACTCCCCACAGATGATTATCTTTACTGAATTGCTTCTTGGGGTGATTCCATCAGACATTGTCATTATCAAATCATCTCTAGGAGGCAAGTCCTTTATATTAGGACTAGTGGAAGGTATTATTCAGTATATCACAAAGTATCATCTTTATGAAGATATACCTGGGAAATCCCAGTTAGACCTTAATAACAGAACAATTATGCTTCTTTTGGTTTTTGACTCATGGAAATTTGGAATTGTATAAATTATAACTTATATTTTATGTAACATTGTAAGTCAGTTAAAAAATGCTTTCTGGAGTAAGTTTAATTAAGATAAATAAATTAGTCTCACACCCTGAGTTTTTAGCTTACTTTTTCAATAAAAAAATCATAATGAAGGAACAGAGATCTGTAGACCTGAAGAATCTTACCATTTTCAAGATGAAATCAGTATATAGTAGAGTCGGTTTTTTACCTCCTTTGACTCTAGTATTTATGAAATTAGAGAGAATCTGATTGATACTGAATGAGATAAATATGATCATTCCTCAATACCTATTATGCCACTTCAGAAAGACCACAGCAGAACCAGCCAAACAGGTGTACTGGGTATCCGTTATCATTGAGCCTCGACCACTAATTCCTTCAGCGTTACTGAGCAGCACCCTCATGACATTTACTTCTGTTCCAGAGCAGCCTTGCCTATTCAAATGTATTTACTATTTATTTCAGCTATCTAGCCACCTATTTACCAAGTTAACAAACGTACAAATATCATTCTTTTGTGTGCCAAATGTAAAAAGTGTTGGGAATTCTGTGGTGTGATATTATCTACCCATTGTCAGTTTCTTTCTCTCGTGTGCGCACACACACATAGAGGGGGGACAGGCAGAGAGGGAGAGAGAATCTTAAGCAGGCTTCACACCCAGTGCAGAGCCCAATGCAGGGCTTGATCTCACCACCCTGAGATCATGACCTGAGCTGAAATCAAGAGTTGGACATTTAACTGACTGAGCCACCCAGGTGCCCCACCATTGTCAGTTTCTTAGAGCATAAATTCAAATATAAATTTTATTCTTGGTTACTAGAAACACCTGAGCTCTATTTGTGATAACTATGATGGTATGGAACTTGTAACATCTACATCAAACCCTAGGAATGTGTTTCCAATGCAGGACTTCTTTTGAACTCTGTGTAACCACATCGGCAACACAGAATATCTTAAAATCATTACTCAAGAGACATGACAGGAGGAAGTGATTCCTTTATGGAATTATCATTCCATATCAAAACAACTCTTTTAAATCCATCCTTTCACCTCATGCTATTCCAGATTATTTCATTACTACAAAACCAAATATTTTGATTTTATCAAGAGAGTTTTCAAAGTTATAAAATACCCTCAAGGAAAAATTTAAGTTGTTTGAGAAATACTATTATTCAGTAGCATGTTTGCCAACTGGATATTTTGCAATAATCCTAAAGTATACATTGAATGGTTTATCAAATATGAGTAATAAAACCAGTATTCTCTGATTTCCTCCTTTTATAGTTCACTTCATAGTATGAAATGATTTTGTTGAGTTGCAAGTTATACACATTCATTACCCAAATAATCCTAAATCAGTTTAA
This sequence comes from Ailuropoda melanoleuca, assembly GCF_002007445.2. Taxonomy (NCBI): domain Eukaryota; kingdom Metazoa; phylum Chordata; class Mammalia; order Carnivora; family Ursidae; genus Ailuropoda; species Ailuropoda melanoleuca. The sequence continues at coordinate 135,699,484 of NC_048219.1, read as the reverse complement.
TACTGCCTATAGTGTAAAGAGTAGCAAATGATGAAACCCAAAACAATTTCTGGAGGTAAGAATCAGAATTTTAAAGAGGTTATAAACCTTCTTATAGTTATAGTCTTGTATCTATGAAGGAATGAAGTCAGCACTGGACTCATCTAATTTCTTTTTAGACCAAGACCACACAAATAGAAATGAAGAAAAGATCACCAACTTCTATGATCACTTCTTTGAATATGTTGGATGATGCTACTGTTGCTATCAGACGTGAGGAAGGTAAAGTAAAAAATATTTAGACACTATGAAAAGTAATTCATAAGATTCACTTTTAAAGGAATCCTACAATTTCTTTAGAATTTTAGATGATAAAAATTTAAGGAATAACATAAGAATATTAAAATGAGCAATTCCATACACATGGTATTTTAGACATTGGAAAGGGTCACCAAAGAGTGCTAAGAAATTTTCTTTAACATTGAAAACAATAAAGAAGTATTAACTTATAACTAATAATAGAGGTTGGATAATATAATCATAATATATTATGATACTTTTTGTACTGTCTGCTTTTTTAAATATATAACCAGTAACTCATTATCATGGACAATATTAAAGGGCATTATTTTGCAAAGCATAAAAGTCTAGAAATTATTAATCATAATACTCTCAACTTTATTCCACTTTTGTTTTCTTGAGAGAAACTCCTATGTTTTGTCTCTAATACAGTTTGTCTCATTTCATTTGTCTAACTCAGCAAGCATGAACAAAATAGAGGAAATTTGCTTTGCTCTGCTTTTTATTAGTACAAAATATTTCTATTTGCTAATTCCAAATCAAAAGTCTAGTTTTAAACATCTCTTTGCATGCAAAAGTCAAAATATTTTATTAATTACAACTTAAACAACCTGCTAATGTTTAACTTTTTTATCCCTTCATTTCAGAACTTAAAAAATCCAGGAAGAGATGCCCATTGTGCTGGAATAGATTTGCTAAAACTTTCTTGATCTGGAATTGTTCTCCCTGTTGGTTAAAATTGAAAGAGTTTATCCATACGATTATAATGGACCCATTTACTGATCTTTTCCTTACCATATGCATAATTCTAAACATATGTTTTTTGGCCTTGGAATGTTATCCAATGAGTGAAGAAACCAACAATAGTCTCAGCATTGGAAACCTGGTAAGGCTCTTGTACATTATTTTCATTTGCGATTTCATCTTTTCTTTAGTCATCATTATCCCCATTATTTTATTTTATAAATCCAATATATTACAAATGCATTATATGCATATTACATGAAGTATTCTGTTCGTATTCCCATAATCGGCCATCCCCAACCCTGCTTTGTAATTGTTCTTATCATTGAATAGGTTTGTAGCTAAAATTTAAGATTCTGCCATTTAAGTTGGAGATTCTAGTCAGTTGCTTGGCAATTAGGTTAAATGGAAATATTACTTATTTCCTCTCCCTTCCCAAACATATCTTTTCTTGGTACCATAGTTCTGCAGATCAGAGCAGGGCAGAGGTGAAATAACAAATACAAGTTCCTCACTGACACCTGAATTCTGAATCCTGACTGCAACCATACCTGCCCTGTCTGCTCTAGCCACCTGTCTTTGCCTTAGATGGAAATTTACCCTTTTTTTTATCAATACAATGCAAAAAGCAAAACAGATTACTGTGAGTTAAAAACAAGTCACATACAAGGAAATATACAATATTTAATTTTCTTTGCTTTTATGGTGGTTGTTGTTTGTTGCTTGGTACTAGTATAAATTGCCAAACTGCTACCCCTTTTGAATTATACATTTACTTGGTACCAATACAATAATTTAGTCATTTCTGCCAGTATAGTTTTCAAGAGACAGTGTTCATAGGTTTACTTTGTTTTTTTTTTTTTCTGGTTCACATAAGTACTTTTTAAATTCTTTTACAGTTTAAAAAGTTAAATATCTTATGTACTCCATATCCCAAAAGAAACCATTCAAAATGAAAAGATTTTCATCTTTAAATATTCTTTTGTTGGCTTTCAGGATAGATTTTATTAAATAATTGAAGATTTTGTATACAAAGTTTGACGTTAGACTGTTAAGTAAAATGTTTGGGTCTATCCTTATAATACAGACTCCAAAACTAATCAGATTTTGACAGAGGAACTGTGATGAATGTGGCAGTGAAAAGTTATAGTTTTTGTGTGTGAGGGTTCAGATAGGAAGCATATTCTCATCTGTGTGTTTTGTTTTTGTTTAGATTTTTATTGGAATTTTCACAGCAGAAATGAGTTTGAAAATAATTGCAATGCATCCATATGGGTATTTTCAAGTAGGTTGGAACATTTTTGATAGCCTGATTGTGTTCCATGGTTTAGCAGAGCTTTATCTATCAAATATTCATGGAATGGATCTTTTTCGAACATTCAGGGTGGTAAGTAGGATCCAAGATCTAAATTTTATTTTATGAAAATTCATCTCCGCTTCCTCAGACACAATATGGGAAGAATAGTAATACCTATCCCATTTGGACATTTGGAGTAATACATGAATTAATTTTTATTTAAAAAGCTCATAAAGTGCCCCAGGAAGAATAAGAATTTTCCAATGCTGTCATTTGACCAAAGCCTCAAAAGAAATAAGCCACATATATAGCAAATTTGAGGCATAGTTTTAGGAAACAGGACCAGGGTTACTGGTCAATTGTGAGGAGCAGGGTAATGTGGAGTCCCAGAGGCTGAATGCCAGTGTATAACTAAGGAACTGGAATCAGGTGAGTATTTCTAAATGTAGAGTTAGAAAACTTCACAAAAGACCATTCAGGCCAGCAGAACGTTGTTATGAAAATTATTAAATCAGAATCGTTATATGCCTGCAGTGTAGGGTGGTAGTAAGAATCAGAAAACTAGCCAAAGATATACTGTTATTAGAAGAGTATGTATGGAAATATTAAGTACTTGATAAGTAATATATTCTGGTAAGAAGTTGAAGGAATGTAGCAGGAATCAAGAACAATTAAGTAGATTTGATCTTACCAAAATAATTCTTCAGAACACTGTCTAACGTCCTCATCTGTAGACTTTTCTAATCAGTAAGATAAACATATATGAGATGTACCTATCAAATTTATGGATGAAACAAGACTGGGAAATACCAAAAAAAAATATGATAAAAGAGAGTATCAAAGTATCTGAAGGGTACAGACTGAATATAAATGATTCAGCTTTACATGGATAAATTTAAAGCCCTATTCTTGAGTCTAGAAAGACTACATACTAGAAAAAGTTGAGGAAGGTATAACATATATAAAAATGATATTTCAGTTTTAGATGACAAAGTTCACTGTAATATGGTAGCTAAAATTTTAAGGTAATTCCTATCCTGTATCAATAGAAATAAAAAATCTAGTGAAAAGAAGAGAAATATTCAGACTAAACCTAAACTGCTATATTTGGTCTCTGATATGTTATTTTAAAGGAAAATATGACATAGGTCATAATAGAGTCTTCAGCAGAATTTAATGGGATCTAACCGACTCTTTTCAATATCATCTATATGTCAAAATGTGGGAGAATTTCCTATGTATTGTGAAAAGCAAAACAAAGAATGGATAGTTGCCCTACCAGGTATTAAAACAAACATAAAACTAGAGTAATTATAATCATATAATATTGAATGGAAATTGAGAGATCAACAGAAGAAGATATTGGATCTAGTGTAAAAAATACAGAATATGTATGATGTATTAGGAATTACATAAAAATGAATTTTCATTGGTTAGTATTAATAATACTTAAAGCTGAGTATTACATTAAAGACTATGAGTATGTGTATAATGTTGATAAAAATGTTAAATGTACATCATAATAAATAGTGACCAGGCTTTTTGTTGTTTCTTATTTTTGTTGTTTCTGGCATTGCTGTATTAGTTGAGAATTTTCAAATTGGCAAAATACTGGCCAACATTTAAGATTCTGATGCAGATTCTTAATAACTCCTTGGTGGCCCTGAAAGACTTGGTCCTGCTGTTGTTCACGTTCACATTCTTTTCTGCTGTGGTTGGCCTGAAGCTGTTTGGTATGAGTTATAAAGAATGTGTCTGCATCATAGATAAAGACTGTCGACTCCCACGCTGGCACATGCATGACTTCTTCCACTCCTACCTGAATGTGTTCCGGATTCTCTGTGGAGAGTGGATAGAGACTTTATGGGATTGCTTTAAGGTAGCAGGCCAATTCGGTTGTATTTCTTTTTACATGATGGTCATTTTAATTGGAAACTTATTGGTAAGTAATCCATGCTTTTAAATCTTCCTTGAAAAACTGATGTAATGTAGTCTGGTATTTTCATGATGTGGATTTATGGGATCCAATGGTCTGTTAACTGTGTAGTCCAATATGGTGGCCTCTAGCCACATGTGGCTGTTGGTCAGTTGAAATATGAGTGGTTCAATTTGAGATGTGCTACAAGTGGAAATACCCACTGGATTTGAAGTCTTACTCAAAAAAAAAGAGTGTAAATTATTTTATTAGTATTTTTTATATTGAATGAATTTTGAAATGATGGCATTTTTATATATTTAGTTAAACTGTGTTAGTAAAATTAATTTCATGTGTTTTTGTTTATGCTTTTAATGTGGCTACTAAAAAGTTGCATATGTGACATGGGTCATATTTCCGTTGGATAGCACTGGCTTATAACCTTGCTACTCAAGTAGCATTGGCATCATGTGGGAGAAAGTTATCGATTCAGACTCTTAGACTCCATCCCAGACCTATGGAAGTGGAATATATTTCTTAACAATAACCCCAGGTTATTTGTATGCACATTAAATTTTAAGAAGCACTTAAATATAACACTGGTTGTCAAACTTGGTTGCACATTGGAATAACCTAGGAAATTAATAAAACTGTAGTAATGCCCTGGATCCATTCCCAGAGATTCTGATTTTATTGGTTTGTGGACATAGCCTGGTCATCAGCATTTTTTAAAAGTTTTCATTTGATTGAATTGTGCAGCAAAGTTTGAAAATCATTCTTTCATAAAACTATTGTGCATTAATTAAAAGGGAAAGCTATCACTTTTAAATTCCCAGTAATTGAACTGGTGTTACATGGATTGAGTAAGTAGCTTTCACTTCTTCCAAGAAAAGGGAATGGCTTACAAAAGAAAACTGCTCTTACAGGGAAAAAAAAAAGGATTCAACATTTGGTTTTTATTCATAAAGTCATAGAGATCAAATACATTTTCCAAAAGACTGAAAAAAAATAATCACAGGTTAGACTCCATCGTATCTATTGGTGCCCTTTCTCATTGCTTCTGTTTCACCTTGGTTATAACCCCTGTCCACTTATCACTGCTGACATTATGTTTAATTTGTTTAATTGTTGATGTACTTGTCTAAACCTTCATTATTAAACTAAGCTCCACAAAGGAAAGGACCAAGACTATTCTCTATATCATCAAAGCCTAGAACAGAGCCTAACATGTAAAAATATTTCAATGACCTCTGCCCCTGTAGCTATCAGTACACTTTCAATTCCCACTGACATAACCCTATTCTTACTGGTTGAAACAAAAATTAACATACATATCAGCATGCTTAACTCAAAATGTCAGAGATATATTTCACTTCAGTTGTGGTATGACACATATGTTCAAACAGTATCATTAGAGACAGACCTTTGTATGTCTCAGATCTGTCTTCTGTATGCCCCTTGCCAGCTAGTGGCCTCTGTTTTATCAAGATGGCTGTTGCTGTCTAAAGTTTCATGTGTTCATATCATGTCAAGTCTAATAGAAGAGAAATTCCTGTTTCTTTCCTAGAGCAAATTTCTCCTTACCTTATTAGCTCTGAGTCACATGTCTATTTGTAAACCAATCGCTATTGCTCAGGGTGTGGAATACATTTAGTATTTATTGTGCAGAGTGTAGAATATATTAACATATATTATTATGTTAAAGCTAGTCAGAACCCTGTTCTGGAGCTGGAGTTGGCATCATTCCAAAGTCATATCATACAACTAATAATGAGATAATGGTGATTTCCCAAATGAAATATAAGTTTCTGTTTCCAAAAGGAAGGGCCATGGTTGCTGTTGACGTAAATCACACACACACACACACACACACACACACACACACTTCACAGAGAAGCAAAAATGCTAAGGTAATTATATAATTTACTTCTGTTTCTTTGTTTTTGAACTCCACTCTGTTTCTTATTTTTCTTATTCCTACTGATCAGAAACTTGATGTCAATAGGCAGAGGGATTTCAGGGAAAAGTAGAGTTGCACAAGCCTCCATTTCCAATTGATTGGTCATCATGTTGCTTGGCTTGCTAAATCTTTTCAACTTTATTCCCCTCAATAGTCATCCATGTGTGGGACATCATGATAATAACACTAGAGTAAATAAAAGGGAAAAAATGCAAGGAAAGAATCTGTAAGGCTGTAGAACTTTTCCCCCTGTACTTCCAGCTCATTGCATTATAGCATTGTAATTTCACACTAAAACTCAATATTGGTGTAAAAAGAAGGTATTTCCCATTTTTTAAGTTTATCTTATTCACCCAACAAAATTCCAACAGTGATTCAGCCTTAAGTGGAAACAACAAATTATATACAAAAGCAAGTATTTAAGTGGCTTTTAAATAGTTATATGCAGTGTTGAGTTGTAGAAGAAACAGTTCAGATCCAAGAAAACATGGGTTCAAAAGGAGTTCTATCATATACTAATTAAATGGCTTTGTGCATATTACTCAGCCTCTTTAAGCCTGAAATTCTCTAATAGGAGAATGAATATAATAATATATGCCTCATAGGGTTATTGTAACTTAAATAATATTAGCTAGCACTCTATAAATATTCATAAATGTTTGTTTTACTTTCTTTAAACTCTAGAAAATCATAACTCCCGCATCTATAGTTTTGTTAATTAAACATTACTTAGAAGTTTCAATTATGCAAACCTGCCAAGTGTTTTTATCTGTAATTTAAGTAATTGTCACCAGGTGAATTGTGGTCTCTGCTTGAGGGATAGAAACATAAAAAGAAAAGAAATAGAAAACAATATAAAATGCCGTTGCTTCTTAAAAATAAAAAAATGATATATATATATATGTTATGCCACATGTTTACATATTCTCAAATTAAATATGTGTTAAGATGTAATTTTAACAATATTAAAATAGAACCTTCATACATATTAAATTCCTTCATTACTAATCATATAATTACTTGTACTTTAAAAATACTTGAAAAATGCTTGCAAAATACTTGAAAAGTACTTGAAAAATAATTACTTAAATAAACCTTGAATCTTCTTTCTCTTTCAAACTACTTTATTTTGATAAGAGTTGCTCAATTCTCACCTAACAGGTAGACATCTTTGAGGTAAAAGGGAAGGCAAATTTTAGGGGAGACATTTAAATGGTTTTTTATATACATTATTTCACATTTTATCTTTTAACACAAAAACAAAAAAATGTTTTGAATCTCTTTATAAAAACACTGTGACTAGAATAAAGTTACTCTAAGCTTATATAATATAATCTTTGTGTTTCCCCCTTCCTTCTTTATTAATGCTCGGATAAGAAGTAGTCAATCCTCTATAGTTTTGGTGATTTACACATTCTGTTTTTCCTTTTTAATCCTTTAAAAGACTATTTTTGAATAATACAGTAGTATCTTGTAGTATTGCAAAATTTTTCTTTATACCTTAGTTAGAACATTTCGAATTTCATTTTCAGCCTTTTAACATTTTTACCGTATATGTAAATCTGCAGGTACTTTATGTGGGGTATGTGTATCTAAGATATAAGAAATCTTAGATTGTAAGCTCTTAAAAATACAACTATTATAGCAAAATTTTTCCTTGTCTAAATCCTGTCACAAAATCTATTCTTTCATTCATTCTACAGTTGATTTTTTCAACAAATATGTATTTATCACTTATTGTGTGCCTAGCACTGTGAGAGTTGTCTACTTAAGAGAAAACTTGGTTCCTGCTCACGTGAAGCTTGTAGTCATGAAACTCTTACCTAACATCCTTTCCTTATTTCTCACCATGCCTAATAACCAAAGGAAGGAAAAGAAACAACCAACAACCGTAAATTATATTTGGTGTTGCCCTCTTAAAGTCCTGAACTCATTGTCTTTTAAGAATGATAGAAATGCTAATAATGTAATTCATACAAAGGCCATAGAGCCCCTGCCGATATTATCTGTAAGTAAACTTTATATTAGCATATATGTATTATTCATATATATATTCTTAAACGTAATTCATGTCATTTGAATTTTGACTGTTAAAAACAATATGTAAAACATAAAGGAAATTAAATCATAAAAAGCTCAGATATCCAAAGAGAGGGAGAAAAACTTCCATAACAAGCAAGATGCTCAAATTATTACTTTAAGTCTAAGAGAGTTATCAATATGAATCTCCAACTCTAAACTCCAAAAATATTATCTATGTCCTACAATTAAAACAAGATAAAAATATGATTCTCTGGAAACTAAGCATGGCTTGATCATATCTTTCAGTGATAATAAAGGTCAAAATGTACACTGTCCTTGAGTTCAAATAGCTTACAACTATTAGGAATGATTCTTCCATCACTCATCTCTTTCTTATCTAACCAAATTTATTACTACAGAGAATCGATTAACCTACCCAGTCCCTGTGCTAACATGTGCCAAGAAAATTTAGATGCAGGTTTTGGAACCAGGAATAGCTCTCTCCCCGTGATATTCCTTGTGGGTTTGCAGAACCCATGACGGTGTCACTGTACATCTTCCCGGGATAGTGCTGAAGTGGTCAGCCGTCAGAAGTAGCAGTTTGTTTTCTCATCTTGGAAGAGGTAGCCTGGCTCAGTGATAGAAAACAAGCTTTGGAATGAGACACACTTGAGTCTGATCTATGTGATCTTTGATATTTGACACCTGTAAGCCTTTCCTTTTTCATCTATAAAAGAAAAACAAATGATAGGTCATAGGATGTTGTGACTTTAAGATGAGTTCTGGCTGTACAAACCCTTAGCACAGACCCTCACCCACTGGAAGAACTGAATAGTCTATATAGCATTGTAGCTCACATTCTGTTTTCAAATCTCAGGTCAGTTTTTTAAAAAAGATATTTTATTGTTTAGAAGGAAACAGAAAGTGAGATAAACTTAACCTCATTTACTTCCTCATTTAGATAATTTACCTGTTTCTGGCGCTGGTGAGCTCATTTAGTTCATACAACGCTGCCACAACTGAAGAGGATGATGAAGCAAAAAACCTCCAGCGTGCGGTGGCAAAGATTCAGAAAGAAATAAACTATGTGCTTTCTAAAATATTATGCAAAAACCAAAATGTTTCAAAGAACAAAATGGACAGTGTAAACGGTGTATATGTTAAAGAGAATATTTCTGACCACACCCTTTCTGAATTAAGCAACAGTCAAGATTTCCTCAAGGATAAGGAAAAAAGCAGTGGCACAGAGAAAAACACAATGACTGAAAATGAGAGTCAGTCACTTATCCCCAGTCCTAGTGTCTCAGAAACTGTACCAATTGCTTCAGGAGAATCTGATATAGAAAATCTGGATAATAAAGAGGTTCAAAGCAAGTCAGGTGATGGGAGCAGCAAAGAGGTAAGATGTTTGACTATTCTGATTGCTTATTAGTTGATTTTCGGCATTATTGGTAAGAAAGTGAATTAGTGTTGAAGTTGCAGAGTTAGTTAGATGACCCATTCAATCCTAGCTAGAGCACTCCCTGCTCCTGGTTGTATGCTCCTGATGAAGTTAATTAACCTGTTTAAGCTTCAGTTTCCTTGTCTATAAATTCAGATAAAATTGAATCTATATTTTTAGGAAGGATAGGACTGAGAAAAAAGTTCAATGGTGCATAGAACAGCGCCCAGTCTATAGTAAACATTTAGTAAAATTAGATAATATAATTACAAAATTCAGTAAATTAATAAGAAGGCAGAATGGGATGAAGAAAAGTATATTGAAGAAAACTAAGTTTTCAAAATCAATGTGTATTATCAGAGAAATCATTAAACTCTCCTGGGCGTTTTCATCTTTGAAATGTGAAACTGGACTGCAAAAGAGCTAAAAAACTTTCTTACTTGAATAAATTCTAGGATTCTGGTCACTTTGTTTCTGCAACATTTACTATAACATATATAATTGAGCTGGACTAAAAGAATAAAGAAAACCCACCAGCTTGCATTGTGAACAGTGGGTAGCTTTGTCAATTACGGGATAAACAAAACAAAACAAAAAAGCAACAACAACAACAAAAAAACCCAACACATTCAAATAAGTGTAGATATTGCTTTTAACTTAGCTTCTAAAACGTACACCTTACTGGAATCAATCTTATCGTCTTCATTTGCAAGCACTCTGATATCTCAGTAGGTGTAATTTCATAGGAAGCTCCATCTACAGAGATCACATGTGCTCTGTGAGCTTCTTGGATTGTACCTCAGTAGGGAACCATCTCGGATCGCTCACAGGCACTAGGGAGGGGGAGACAATGTCTCTTTCCACATCCCCAAAAAAGTCTCTGGCACAATCTTGTCTCCCAGATCTCCTACAGCTTGGCAGCTGCTCTGCAATAACTTCTCAAATTGGCCTAGCAGGAGTTGAATTACAATTATTCAAAATCCTTCCAGCTCCTAGTGAAGGCATCTATGTTTGTATTAGGGAAACACTTTCACTCCCTAGCATGCCCAATATTTTTAGGTTCATTTTCCTTTAATTAATACCATTTCTAGAAAACAGCGAAAACTCTTCTCCAGTTACACTTATATATCTTCACCTACAACTTTGACTATCATCTATTTCTGGGTAAAATTGCTATTTATCACAGCACATGGTGCTGAGATGCTCCAGGAAACTTCTTGCCAATCTCATTAGAAAGTCTGGGATATGAACATAATAGGAAAGATGACACTAAATATAATTGTAAATAGTGAGGTTTCAGGAGTTGTAATTTATGCTATGTAATTATTTGGTCTTGTTGATTGATTAGCTGCTCAGAGATTTATTCAGTTATCTGTATATTTAGTTACATATTTAATTTAGACACTTTAAAGATTATGTAACTCATAAGTACATAAGGATGCTGATCTACTAAAAACCAAAGAACATAAAATCACATGTGATCTGATAATTCTGAGATACATTCTCTTCTTTCTTTGGTATTTAAACTTTCAGCCATTTTTTAGTTGCAACATAACTAAATGTTTATAGTTATAAAAATAACATCAAACTTTACATTGGGTTTTATAACTTTTTTCGTAATGTAGCAGTATAACATGGTCACTTTCTCATGTTATTAAGTAGTCTTCTAATAAAATTGCTTATAATTTTGAACCCTAATTGATTTATTTTTAAATTTAGAATAATACATACTAAAAACATTTGGAAAAATCACATCAAATAGTTTATGTAAAAATTCTAAAATAACATAAATATAAGGTATATAATTTTTGATTATTGAATGCCCAAGTGTTATATAATATTCATTTATTGTTTACTTTCAAATCAGTACATTGTTATAGCCTTTATTTCATCAGAAATAAAGAAAATATGAGGAATTGAAATAATAAAAGTAATTTGTTTAAGAGTAGTCTCCTGATGGATATATTTTTTTTTAATTGAGCATCAAATGTCTTACTGACAATTGATCAGGTAAGGTCTAAGGCAAACAGAGCTTCCGAATTATATTTCCTTGACATTTATTGTGGATAAGACCAATAGGTAGGACCAATAGGTATAAATTATATTTATAATTTTCCTTTTGATATACTTTACTTAGATCTTTCCTTAATTTTTAAGAAATAAGACTGTTTTTTTCCAGATGTTTTAATAATTTATCTTATTTTTTAATTGGAAAATAATCTTCCTTGTTAACTTTAGGATTTTGGTCATTTTAAAGGATGATGTGTTTTATATTTATTTTTAAAATAAAGTAAAATAAAGCACTGTGAGAAAATCATTTCAAGTAAAAGCCATGCATGTCACATGCATTATTACCACATATACAAAGTCATGGCTATCTTATCCTATCCAGGCTTGAACTTCAGTCAAGGGCAGAGTGGGAAAGATGTCAATCCCTGCAAATAGCCTCTCTCCATATGGCTGGTACCACTTTGCCAGGTCTATTCCTTACCCTTATTCCTTGTGCCATTTCTTCATTTCACCTCAGGGTAACCTCTCATCAGTCCTGTCCTATGATGATAAACACAAGAATGTCTGGATTGGATTTTACAATACAAACTAAGTGCACTCTTGTCTACCCATATTTAGCATCAAGGGGTAATTTATTCTGATACTGCTCATCTAGCTGAAGTGGCATATATGGAACCCTTGTGAATAACTTCAAGAGAACTTTGAAATTCAAATCCTTTTGGATACTGGAGACACAGTATCCTATACATCTTTAAGGAGAACTGTGTTATGAACTGTATGTTAATTATTTTAGCTTAAATGAATTTTTAATTAAGTTTTTAAAACTTTAACTCACAGAGATATGCATGCATTTTAATATCAATCCTGAAGTTACCCTAAAAAGCATTTAAAACTTATAGAAGTCTTTCTGTACACAATTTTTCTTATTTCTGAAAATGAAATAAACTTGAACTCCAGTGAGAAGCTTTAATCACAGCTTTTTTTGGTGGGAATTTATTTTTCAGAAGGTAAAGCAATCTAGCTCATCTGAGTGCAGCACAGTTGACATTGCTATCTCTGAAGAAGAAGAAATGGTTCGTGAACATGAGAAGCCAAAGCATCTGAAAGATGGTAAGAAAAAAATAAGTTCCTTTGATCATTATATTGAAATTAGACTAAATTTCTCTTATCCTAACTAATACTATTGGATATATTTTGATTTTAGAGAGTTTATTAATTTGGTTAAGGAACACACACACACAAATGTGTGTGCATACACATGCACACATGCCCATATGAATCCTGATAAAATTTATAGGGAATGTCAATAAAAAAGTCAACATTTGGAAAAGAGGGAGAGGGCCTATTTCCTGGGAAGTTTAATACAGTAGTTAAGAGCATTGGCTCTGGAATCTGATAGCCTGAATTCAAATCCCATCCCACCATCAACTAGCTTTAACTTACCCTTTCTCAGGCTCATTTCCTAATACGTAAACTGAGAATAGTAATAAAACTTATCTCACAGGACTGGTAAAAAGATTAAATAAGCGTACGTGTATGTGTGTGCATGCATGTGTGCATGTGTGTGTGTGTTTATGCTTCATGGAATACAGTCAATATTCAAAATGCTCATATAAAACATCCTGTATCTTTCATAGGAAAACAAACCATGTAATGGTGATTTGTTTTTATATCCCACATGAATATGAAGAAATGTATAAGGCTTTGGTCAATTGATCGATTCACGAGATATGTAACATTCATCTCTTGATGACTTATAATTCAAATTAGTTTCCTAGCAAGATTAACAAATAATTACAGGTTCTGGACATTGGAAATCACTGGAAATCATCAGAATGGTAACTGGTAAATGCTCTCAAATTCCTGTATTCAAAACAAGAACTTGCTCTCAGTAGCTCAACTTCTAGGACTTGTAACATTCAAGACAAAGGAGGAAACATTTTTTTTTTATCAAAGATGAGTATAAATTGACAGTAGGTAAAATTCTAAAATGAAACGCATTGACTTTAAATTCCACCCACCTCTGTTTCTTCATTTTCTCACCTGTTAAACACTGTCTTCTCAAGTCTCTGGTTTTCTTTATGCTAACTCTCCTAACCAGAAAGTAGAGTTCAACCCATGCATGTGTACCTCACCCACAAAGTACTCTGTAATCCAGGCGAGCTCCTCAGATAGTTTCAATCAGAATCCCATTCTCCTACCACTTAAGACCTGACATCAATTTAACTGACTTAACTAATATTATACTTCTTAATGTTTCATAAATATCCATGTACTAAAATGAGAATGCTTATTATGCCACGTGAATCTTCAGAGAATGAACTTTCAGGCATTATGCCAAAATGTGATATTTAGAAGATGTTGTACATGTGTGGGTTCTGTTTGTTTGTTTATTTTTGAACGGTGGGGCATTAATACTATTCTCAGACTGTCCCACAAGGCTAGGGGATGTTCTAAGTCAACTCTGCCTTTCACAATTTCTTTCCTCCTACTGTTTCCAAACTACTCCCAAGTTAAGTTTTTTTCTTTTCCTTCCTCAATGCCTGCAGTGGTCACAGGAGCAGGGGTAAAAATCAAAAATTTGTAAATCAGAGAGCACCTATATTAGATTCCCTAAATAACAAATTGCTAAGGTATATGGTCGAAAGTTTGAGATGTTTACTTTTTCATGACTTATCAAGATTTTTCTTCTTGGGGCGCCTGGGTGGCACAGCGGTTAAGCGTCTGCCTTCGGCTCAGGGCGTGATCCCGGCGTTACGGGATCGAGCCCCACATCAGGCTCCTCCGCTATGAGCCTGCTTCTTCCTCTCCCACTCCCCCTGCGTGTGTTCCCTCTCTCGCTGGCTGTCTCTATCTCTGTCACATAAATAAATAAAATCTTTAAAAAAAAAAAAAGATTTTTCTTCTTAGCAGTTTCATTCTTGACAGGTTATAGACAAAGATCTTCACCTGGCCAACTTAGTAGAGAATCCAAGAAAGGAAAAATTTGGCAGAACATAAGGAAAACCTGCTGCAAGATAGTGGAAAACAGTTGTTTTAAGTGTTTCATTGGCCTTGTCACTCTGCTCAGCACAGGTGCTCTGGTAAGTAAGTATGTGAGACTTTTATGGGAAAAAAATGTATCTGAAGTCTGTTACTTGAAGTCATCATGCCAAATTAGTTTTTCCCCAGAAAACTTATTATAGCAGCAAAGTTCATTTTCTGTGATTTTACTTTTGGAAGACATGTATTACAGTTTCTTAAAATCTGTATATGCCTCTTTCAATATTAAATAAATAAAACAATTTTGAAATATATGAATGACAGTGGGAAAAATGAATGTTTAGATACCTAATTCTTATTTTAACGAAGTTTTATGTATATGCACACACATACTGTTGTACTGTGCTAGTATTTTGGAACCAATTCAATCAGGAAAGAGAAGTGCTGTATATACTTTTAACAACCTTTGAACCAAAAATATATTTACCCATTGACCCAACAACCCTAATTCTGGGAAATTATCCTACAAATATCTGAGCATGCATTAAAGGCATTTATAAGGCTACTCACTGAAGAATTCTTTGTAATAGAAAAAGATTGAAAAGCAAAAAAAAAAGTCCATAATAAGTGACTGTTTAAATATGCTATGGTACAATCACCCAATGGGATACTGTGCAGCTATTTTAAATATATAAAAGCTGAGGTGCCTGGGTGGCTCAGTCAGTTAAACCGCCAACTCAGTTTTGGCTCAGGTCCTGGGATCCAACCCCAGGTCAGGCTCCATGCTCAGCAGGGAGCCTGCTTCAGGATTCTCTCCCTCTGCCCCTCCACCGGCTCTCTCACTCTCTTCCTCTAAAATAAATAAATGGATCTTTAAAAAAATACAAAAGCATGTGGATATTGCAAGATATAGTAATAAGTGAAAAAAGGAAGATCTAGAATAAAGTGTATCTATTAGATATCTATTAACATTCATATTTCCGGCTGTCATTCATGTATTCTTAAATTGTTTTATTTATTTAATATTGAATGAGGTATGCTACATTTTACATAGAAAATAAAGAAAAATAGAATGTATATTATTTTCTTGTATTTGATTGAAGAGGATTAGAGAAGGATACACAAGAAATAGTTAATTGTGAAATGCACAGAGCAGAGAAAATGGAGTCACAACTGGTAACCAGACTTTGTATTGCATACTTGTTTTTATTTTTTTTAAGATTTTATTTACTTCAGATAGAGTGAGAGAGCACAAGTGGGAAGGGGGTCAGAGGAAGAAGGAGAAGCAGACTCCCCAGTGAGCAGGGACCCTGACATGGGGTTCCATCCAAGGACTCTGGGATCATGACCTGAGCCACAGGCAGACACTTAACTGACTGAGCCACCCAGGCGTTCCTGTGCTGCATACATTTTTAAAATAAACTTTAGGGGCGCCTGGGTGGCACAGCGGTTAAGCGCCTGCCTTCGGCTCAGGGCGTGATCCCGGCGTTATGGGATCGAGCCCCACATCAGGCTCTTCTGCTATGAGCCTGCTTCTTCCTCTCCCACTCCCCCTGCTTGTGTTCCCTCTCTCGCTGGCTGTCTCTATCTCTGTCGAATAAATAAATAAAATTAAAAAAAAATAAAATAAAATAAACTTTATATTGATATTTAGCACACATACTGAAAACCATGGAAATTCTAAGTGTATAGGCTAAAGAATGTTCACCAAGTGAATGCACCTGTGTAACTGTCACTTAGCTTGAGGAATAGAACATTACTAGGACTCCAGAACCACATACCCTGACCCCTAAGAATTACTTCCACACTCCACGTGGGTAGCTGGTATATGGACTTCAACTGCCCTAGATTAGTTTTGCCCATTTTTTATGTTTTTCTTTAATTGAAGACTTTTGATATCTTTTTATACTATTTTGCAAAATATCCTGTTTAATAAATAAATACATGCAATAAAACCCTTTATAATCATTTTAGATATTTATGATTTGCTTATATAGACACTTTTACTCCATATTTGGTTCAATTGAAAGTCAGTAACTCCACTGTCATATTTACTTTTATTTAACATTAGACTTATAAGAATCACACCATTATTTGCATATGATTATTTTAATCCTTATCTAATTTTTGACCTTGGATGCACTTTGATATAAGCCTGCCTGATGTTATTGGTACTTTATTGCCTTTTTTCAGTGTTAAAATAAAAACACAAAGTTGTTTTAAATGACATTGTCAGACTTTGCATCCTCCACAGTAAAATTAAGGTTGACCTATTAAATCTGAGATGCTTCGGATAAATAATTACAGTTTTATTTCATATTCGTGTGTTTCCACTGGTTTACCTGATTATTTCTGCAGCAGAACAAGCTTTGTGACTTTTCTTGTAACAGCAGTGTGGATATCTGAAGACATATTCTTTAAAAATCTCTACTTCTCTATTAGCAACTAGCACTTATCTGCGAGTTGGCAACATGGAATTAGAGATAAGAACCAGTCAGATGTGAGTAAAGGCTCCACCTCTTATATTAAGTGTGATTAACTGATTTGAGAGAAGTTTTTTGGATCACTGCGGTGGCAAGTTTAGTCTGTATAATAAGTTCTGGGACCAATTAATGATGTCTGCTATGGGCATGGGATCAGAAAATGACTTTGCTCACCATCTGCTTGCTAGAGAGGGCATTTAATTCCTCTTTATGCCAAAGAATTTTTAGAAATTACATGTACACTAATCCTTATATTTTTTACCTACAGGCTTTTGAGGATATATATATTGATCAGAGAAGGACTATTAAAATCTTATTAGAATATGCTGACATGATCTTCACTTACATCTTCATTCTGGAAATGCTTCTAAATTGGATGGCATATGGTTTTAAAGCCTATTTCACTAATGGCTGGTACAAGCTAGACTTCATGGTTGTTATTGTACGTATTAAAGAAAAATTTAGAAGTTTATTGTTTGATTTTCTTCTTTACTCTGATTCTCACTTAACTCTTGCATTTACTTATACCTTCTTTTTTTTCCTTCTCTGTACATTTTCAGTTACAAAATCCCCTATATCTTCATTCGTAATGCTTAACATTTGTCCTTTTCTTTAAGTCCTAATATTTTAGAAGTTCAACATTTCTTTCCCGGATTATTCTAACAATCACCTATGAACCCACTACTAACAGAATAGGCTTATTGCACATCATATCCTAAAATATTTAAATTCTGTTGGCTCGATTTTTAAATCATATATTCAAAATTAGACTACTTACCACAGCTTTCACCATCACCATTCTGATTCGAGCTACCAAAAATTCTCATTTGGATCACTGCAACAGATTATCAGCCTGAGATCCAGGCTTCCACCACTGCACACCTTCATTCTGCTTTTCGCATAGCAACCATATGCATTTTACTGTTGTAAAATTGAAGTCAGCTCAAGTCGCTTTTCTTCTTGAAACTCTCCAGTAAACACCTCATTTCACTCAGAGTAAAAAGCTGCATTCTCTGCAATCAAAGCCTACAAGTCTCCACATGATCCAGTCTTATCTCCTACAACTCTCCATTTCCCCCATCCCAGTCAACAGACTGCTCCACCAGCACTGACTTTCCTGAAGTTCTTCAGCTATGCCCAGATGACTTCCATCTTAGTGCCTTTGCACCTATTTTTCCTTCCACCTGGAACTTTGGCTGGCTCACCTCACTTAGTTCGTCTTTCTGAACTACTGTATTGAAAACTGTGTCTACCACAATGCTCCCTTTTCCTTTCTCTGTTTTCTTCATCTCCATAGCACCTATTAATATTACATATTAATTGGTATGCATTGTTTATTCATTGTGATTGTTTGTCTTCCCGCACTGAAAGGTTAGCTCGTTTAGGGGAGAATTGTTTTCCCAATATGGTTCTCTTCTTATCCTCAATGCCTAGAACAATTCATGTATCATAATAGGTACTCAGTAATTTTTGTAACATGAACAAACGGCTCCTATTCTATAACCAATGATTGAAGCTTCTTGTTGTATAAAGAAGATGACTTACAATATCTGACCTTTGTCTTCTAAATAAATTATTGCCAATTAACCTTCTATTCCAACAAAAATCACACTATACCTTCAACCCACCTTCCTCTTTCCTAGTCATTGTTCTTATGTCTCCACATCCCTCCACACTTACATAAATCATATGCTTACTTCAAAGCTCACTTTAAGACCATCTCTTGCTATAGTATAAAAAGAACAAATTTTTCATTTATGCTGCCTTGAAAATACAGAAAATATGAAGATACTATAAAAGTTAATCGTAATTCTACCATCTTGCTTGATCTCCATTAACGTTTATTAATCCTGATTGATTTTTAAAGATTTATTGGTTTATTTATTTTTGAGAGAGAGAGAGAGAGTGCGGGGGGAGGGGCAGAGGGAGAGGAAAAGAGACAATTCCAAGCAGACTCCTCACTGAGCCTGGAGCCTGACATGGGGCTCAACCTCATGACCCCAAGATAATGAACTGAGCTGAAACCAAGAGTCAAATGTTTACTCCCTGAGCCACAAAGGTGCCCCAACCCCGAATGATTTTTATGCATATGCTTACTTTAAAAAATCACCTTAGTATCTCTGTATACGTTTTTGTAATTTGTACTTGTACTTGAAAATATTCATACCCTCCTTGATGTCTCTTCTCCGAAATCCTATTCTATTAACCATATTTATGTATGAATTCATATGTTAATATATTCCAAATTTTGCTTTTATGAATACATAGTGCATTAGTACTAGATTGCAAATGTTCATGAAACTGATTCTTAATTTCAAACTAAAAATTGATATAAATATTAACCTTTGATCATAAAGTATGTCAAATATACAAATTTACAAATTTTTGTTTATTTCAATAATATATATTCCTACTACCAGAAAATATTTACCTTTTTAAAAGTAATTTTAACACAAAGTTATTTTCTTATACGTTTCTATAAGTCATCGTTAAGATATATGGAAATATACATTAAATCTTTTGCATATTTCTTGGTAAGGCTTGACTGTTTATCTTTTTTATAATAAATGCAAAGTTTATTTTGCAGATTGTTTTGATTAAAGTTAAAATTAATCCCTATTAACTCTTTTTTTCCTTAAATATATTTAGGTGTTTTGTCTTAGCTTAATAGGCAAATCTCGGGAGGAATTAAAACCACTTATTTCCATTAAATTCCTTCGGGCACTCAGAGTTCTGTCTCAATTTGAAAGAATGAAGGTAAGAAAAATATTTCTAAGCTAATGTGTATATTTTTATTTAAGATTACTAAACTTCTACAAATTAAATCTTCATAGTCTTCTCATTTGCATCCTTAACATTATTAATGCAAAACCCCTATATTCTATTATTTTAGTATATAGAAGAAAGGTATATTAGTTATGCTTATTAATATTTCAGGTCTTTAGTGCACATAAGATATGAAAAATCGTAAAAATAAGAAGAAAACCCCTAGTAGTTGGGAAAGAATATAAAGTTTCAAAAAGCAATACCATTCTAGCCTACATGAATGTCTATGAGTATTAATAAAATTATCTCAATGTTAAAAATATAACTGGCAGAAGATGAAACTTTGATCACCTAGCTGTTTAAAATTATAGGAATATTGGGGCGCCTGGGTGGCACAGCGGTTAAGCGTCTGCCTTCGGCTCAGGGCGTGATCCCGGCGTTGTGGGATCGAGCCCCACGTCAGGCTCCTCCGCTGTGAGCCTGCTTCTTCCTCTCCCACTCCCCCTGCTTGTGTTCCCTCTCTCGCTGGCTGTCTCTGTCTCTGTCAAATAAATAAATAAAATCTTTAAAAAAAAATTATAGGAATATTGTACATACTAAGTAATTATATGGAATAAAAGTTTGATTTTTAAAATAAATTAGTTTTTTTTAAGTCACACATCACAAGTTATGAATTCTTGTCCTCTCTGCCTCACCAACATGTTAAAACTTCTTCTGGACAATGTGAGAAAAACTAATAGGTTGAGCCACATAAAGCAACTAATGTTCAATCTTTTGGGCCTATAATGGAAACCCACCCCTTATGGCTAGACCTAATGAAGAAAACAAATTTTATGACCAGCACACATAGTATAATTATGTAATATACAGTGATCAGCTATATGCAGAAATGGCAGAAAAAAAAATCTAATTTTACCTTTCATTTCATAATCACACATCAATGTTTTCTTGCATTTTTTGTTTACAGAGATGAGTCATCATTATCCTGCCTATTTGATTAATATTACAGAATATCACATAGTCAATATAGATAGGATCTAATAAGGAAATTATCTATGTTTAATGGTATAAGAAAGGGTCCAGTTTCATTCTTCAGCATGTGGCTGCTCATTTTTCCCAGCACCATTATTGAAGAGACTATCTTTTCACATTGTATATTCTTGCCTCCTTTGTCATAGATTAATTGACCATATAAGCGTGGGTTTATTTCTGGGCTCTCTGTTCTGTTTTATTACAGATTCAGATCTTAAGCTTCATCTCAACATCTGGAAGTTCTGTAGATGAATGATTTCTGAAAATATATCATTGAATATATAAAGAATCACATGATTACAAAATTAATGCTTTATATATTTAATAAACTCAGTCTTGGGTGCTCTGATTACTGAAATATTTGTGTCAACTGTATCTATTGCTTTTATTCTTACATAAGTATATTTTCTAATAAGCATAGCATTTTTTTCCTTAGAAGCATCAGTGGACCTCTCAAAATATTAATGTGCCAACAAAAGATCTGGGGTTTAGTTTTAGAAATAAAATGAAGTGTTACTGAAAGCACAATTGAAAGTGAAAATATTTATTCAAAGCCAGAAAACTAAGAAATAGCAGCAAGAAAATACAGCAAAAAGGGTATGTATCCAGTAATGGCTGAGGGAANAACGGGGCCACAAAAAAAAAAAAAAAAAAAAAAAAAAAAGAGAGAGAGAGAGAAAGAAAGAAATGAGGTTGGGGGAAAGGAGTCAAAAGTGTAAGTGCTAAGGGAAAGACAATGAAATAGCAAAGAGTGAGAATTTCTCTTGGCTATAGGAACAGGCTTACATTTGCCATAACAGCTATCATGGAGTGATAAGAATAAAGTTCTGACTATAAAATTCAAGAGAGAAGGAATTTGAAGAAATGGTGACAGTGGTTCTAGACTCTTCCTGTTATTCAATTTGAGGTGGTGGATTTATTTCCCACACTTCCCACTCTGGAGTGGCTCACCAGTGATGTTCACCAGTGACGTCGAGTGGCGCAGTGAGGAGGTTTGTGATTTTGCAGGCTACAGCTGCCCACTCAGTGTTTCTTGACATAGCCTCTTGCCTTGAGTTCATTGATTACGATCTCTTGGTCTTCCTCTTACTTCCCCTGCCACTTCAGTGTCTGCTTTGCAGGCTAATCCTCCCAAAAGTTAGAATTACCAAGACTTAGATGTAGGCCTGTTTCTTTCTCATTTTACATACTTTCTAGATAATACATACACATATATTTACACGGGTTCAGTTGTCTTGTCCGTTTCTGACACAATACAGGAAGTTGATAAGCATGTTAAATCAGTGAAATAATCATTCTGTTAATCGATTCTGTTGCCTTTTAGTGATTATTTTAGTACCAAAATTTTGAGAATATCTGAAATTTTAATGTATATTTTTTAATTAAAATTTATTATTTAGGTTATTTAAATACCAGCATGTGGCCTATTAAATCTTTAGTGATGGCCCTTTTTTTTCATTATTTCTATATGACATTACATTTAGTATTTCCAATTAAAGTGAATTCACATTTCTTACCTAAAGTTTACCTGTTTGTTTTTATATGCCAGGTGGTTGTGAGAGCTTTGATAAAAACAACTTTACCTGCTTTGAATGTGTTTCTGGTCTGCTTTATGATCTGGCTGGCTTTTAGCATCATGGGAGTACACTTATTTGCTGGCAAGTTCTATGAATGCATTGACCCAACAAGTGGAGAAAGGTTTCCTATATTTGAAGTCATGAATAAGAGTCAGTGTGAAAGCCTTCTATTTAATGAATCCATGCCATGGGAGAATGCAAAACTGAACTTTGATAATGTTGGAAATGGCTTCCTTTCACTGCTTCAAGTAGTAAGTTCACTTCTGATTTTTTTAATCAATGTTTTTATATGTTCATTCATATTAGAGGTGGACATACAGGACAAAATGTGGATGATTCCTAGAGTTGGTTATAACATATTTTAGCAATTATTAGTAGATACATGTTATGGAACATGCTACACTAGGCTTATTTGGAAAGACAGAAGTGAAACACAGACCCCACTCTGCTCGGAGAAGGAAGTACATATGAAGGTAGGATTGACAGGGGAGATGGCAGGTACTGGGAACCTATTTCTACCATCATTGATAAGGTAATAGGGTCACAATTTTTGGTGCAGCTACTACTGTTTTGTTTCTACTTAGTGCTGTAGCTCCTCAGTTCCCCAACATCTAACAGAAGTGAGGAGGTCAATCATTTATTCTTGTCTTACCTCCCCCCATAGAAAAGCACATACATAGCAGTTACAAGTAACAATGACACTTGGACAGCATGTATTTATTCACCATTTATCTATCTCTTTCTCTCTATTTATACTATCTTACAATATTTTGTTATCAACTATAATTAAGCTACACAATGAAGCTAACTGATTTTAAATACTTGTTAATAGACAATATAAATGTGGTAATGAAAGTGATAAAGGCCCCAATTACATGGTTTTTTGAAATGTGATCAGCCTTACTAATCATGTTTTACTGTATTCATAATCATAATAATCATAATAAATTGAGTTTTACATTTTATTTTCCATGAAGCTTAAGATTTCCATAAGAATTAAATACATGTCATTTTTACAGGCAACATTTAATGGATGGATCACTATTATGAATTCAGCAGTTGATTCTATTGGTGTAAGTACAATATCATCTTAGAGCCATTGTTAAGGTTCAAGAAAAAATTATTTTTGCAATTCAAGAACAGGGTACCTACAATAACAGAATAAATAACATGATAAAAGTAAATGCCTATGCTAGACAGATATTAAATACATTTCAGATTATTTCACTGAAAATGAAATCCTTCCGAGATTATGTACAGAGGATGAAGTCAGTAGGCCCCATTTGAAGGATTATCAGACTTCATTGATAAACCAATGCAGTAAACTTTAAAATCCAAATAAACAAAGTGATGCTATCACTTCATCAAAGAACAAAGAAGAAATATTACCTCATGTAGAATTGTTGGGTTTTTTCCGTTATAAACTGTTTTATAAATCTTATGTTTTAGAAAGTTGGTATATCAACATTTTGCTTATTTTTTTTACTTTTTAATTTATTTTTATTTTTTAAGATTTTGCTTTTTAGAGCAGTTTTAGGTTTACAACAAAATTGGGAGGGTGGTATAGAGATTTCCCATATAACCACTGTCCCCACACACGCATAGACTATTATCAACACCACTCACAGGAATGGGCACATTTTTACCAAGGATGAACCTACATTGACATGTCATAATCACCCAAAATCAGTAGTTTACCTTAGGGTTCGCTTGGTGTTGTACATTATATTAATGATTTTGGACAAATGTGTAACGACATAACTATCATTACAATATCATACAGAATATTTTCACTGCCCTAAAAATCTGCTATGCCCTAGCTTATTTTATTTTTTAACTTAACTTTTAGGTAAATAGGCAACCTAATTTTGAAGACAACATCTACATGTATTGTTACTTTATCAGCTTTATTATTATTGGATTATTTCTTCCTTTGAGTATGCTGATCGGTGTTATTATTGCTAATTTCAACAAGCATAAAATAAAGATAAGTACAAATATTCTTTGTTCACTAATGCCTGAGAAAATCAAGCACATGTATAAAAATGTCCTGCTTCAAATAATTGGTTTGGGATTCAGCTTAATGTCTTTTTTATTTTGTACTTAGCTAGAAAAACCAGATTGATATTCCTGCATATTGAGAAATATTGATAAAATGTTCATCTTTACATTGTTTTCTATATTCAAATGTAAACAGGCAAGTTTAAAAGTTTAAAGTTACAAGTGTTTTTATGTATGTGTTTGTAAAAATGACACGTTGACAAGTAGTGTTGTGGTGTGTCTGCACAAATGTGTGAAGAAGTTCAAGAAAAATAAGCTACACTTTTTTACTCTCTGATATGTTCAAAGCTTCAGAGTCATAAGCAACATAGACATCTTTGTCAGCACAGTAGCTTTTCCAGCTAGAAGTAGAGAGAATCCTAAATCCTAAATACATGACCTAAATAGGAGTGTTTGAACTGATTAAGAGACAATTCAGAGAAGGAACCAAACAACCCATTTGGTGCCGTCTCCGCACAAAGATTTCCTTCAGGGCTGCTACAAATGCAAAGGCCTCAAAAGTCCTTGAAGTCTGCTTATTTTAACCACAGAGACCTACTCTCTAGAGGTGTAGGAAAGCCTAAAAAAGTCAAAGAAAAAAATAGTCTGTCTTGAGATTCTATCTTCAATCATGTCATCAACATTCAGCCATGTACAGAATTTGGTAAACAAACTGCTTTCAGTCTCTGCTAAACAAATGGGACTAGAACAGTGTGCAAATATGCATTCGGTTGGATGCTTCACCTTCTTGGGATTTCAACCCATTGTAATACCATCCCAGGATCTGCTTCTGGACTTCAAATTGGTGACTTTTGTCAAATTTAAGTGACTAAGTCCTGACTTGGGTCAGTAATATTCCTAATTTCTAGAGTAATGCAACATTTACCTCTTAATCCCTTTATATTTTTTGTATAAGATACTGAAATTAGCACTAGAGACACAAAGATAAATAAGCTCTAGAAGGTGCTATGAAGATGTAAGCACAAGGTACTGTTGGAGTAATAGTATAAAAATATCTTCTGATAAGTATTATTTGGAAAATTAAGTAATATATGAACTTCTAAAAACTCATAAATGACCAACTCTATTTTTTCCTGCTTATTAGAAGGTACAAACCAATTTTATCTTTAGCTTTTGAATTCAATTTTTCTTAGTAAACTTTTCCATTTACCCCCACTGTTTCTCCTTTGTCTCTGTTTAACATGAGGTAGGCCTCAGGAGACTGAAAAGTTAAAAAAGAGTTGACTGCCCACAAGAAAGTGCACTAAAAGACAATTGATTTCAGTCATTACCATATATTTTACATGTTTAGTGTGGATTTGTATGCAGCAAGTCAGACGTGGTTAAAGGTGACTTAGATCATGGCCTTTATGCCCTTTGTAAAAGATAAATCAGTGATTACCAAGCTTTCCAAGATGTCTGTTAATGATAAGGTAAAATTTAGATTCAATGTGATTTTAATATCTTTTTCTTTCATTTCTTTACCAGGGAGGCTCAAATATCTTTATAACCGTCAAACAGAAGAAGCAACCCCGTGCCCTGAGGAGGCTGCTGTGTGAGGACTCTCAAAAAAGAATACATCGCCCAGGAGTAAGGAAACGTCTAGATTTGTTTTTCAAGCTTCAGGAAAAGTTACTTTTGTATACTTTCTTTTAAAAATGAAAATGTGTTTTTGAAATTCTTCACAAATGCTTTTGACAAAATTAAAAAATATGTTCCTTAACAAAGTTTGTATGATCTTTTATTTCTTTGTTTTGACTATTCACTATAGTTATAGTTCGGTAAAAACTTAGATCCTCACTTATTTTCCTGTTTATGCTAGGAGGGAAATTATAAATATACAGACAATATGTGTGTGTGTATAACCTATTAATAAGGCTCTTTTTCTTTTTTTCATCCACAGAATAAATTCCAAGGATTAATCTTTGACTTGGTAACAAGTGAAGTTTTTAATGCCATCGTTATGGCTCTTATCTGTTTTCAAGCAATAACCATTATGATACAAAGTGATGAACAGAGTCAAAATATGGACATTGCGCTCTGCTGGATTAACTTGGTTCTTATTATACTATATACTGGAGAATGTATACTGAAGCTCATTGCTTTCCATTGCAACTATTTCACCATTGGATGGAACATTTTTGATTTTATGGTGGTCATTTTCTCTGTTACAGGTAAGATTTTTAGTCAGATTTTCTATTGTAGTAATACTAATTCAGGAAAGTTCTTATACTGAATGTGTCCTAAAATATAGTCTCTTAATAGGCAAAACAGAGAAGAGATCCTTCTTATTCCAATAGGAATGGCCTATATTTTTGCATTCATACATGTACACATACCTGACAACTATAAGGTATTCAAAATACTTGTTGAATTAATACATACACTTTACTTCAGAAGTCACTCCTTCAGTATATCATATACAGTATTTTCTAGGATGGCTCTAGAAAGAGCTTTACATCTTAGCATGATATAACCTTTCAAGGTCCCTATTCTTTTTTCTCTAATCTCTAAAACTGTTTACAACTTTCACAACACTAGAGTGTTAGGCTTTAATGAATTTGTCACCAGTTTTCTCTTATCCTGGGGATTTCAGTCTTTTATTTAACAAATATATTTTATTATCCCCTTTGTGAATAGATATTATGCTAGATGCAAAGAATCCAATAGTAAACAAGGTAGATATAATGCCTGTATGCACATAGTTTACAATCTAGTAAGGGATACAAATGATTAAATAGTACATATTTAATGTTGTGTTATTAAAGTTGTGATAAGGGAAGAAACAGAGGGTGTTACAGTGGCACAAAAGAGTGAAAGGAACCTAACGGTAAATAGAGGTCAGAGGAAACTGCATGGATGAAGCAAAATCTAAATAAAGACATATTGGATAAGGGAGTAGCCAAGGAAAGAATCTAGGATAAAAATGTTTTAGGCAGGGAAAAGTTTGTTTACTGTCTGCCTCCCCATAAGACACATACTAGAGTGTAAGCTCCATAAGAGACGGTATTTAAATGTTGTGTCAAACACTATTCTATATAGTCATAGTGAAAATGTGGACAAACTATCTGCCCACTTTTGCTTCCAGAAAATTCAACTGGTTCATTTGGTAGTAGAAGCAGTCCAACTATTATAGACAAGCACAAGAAGCTTGAAAGAAAAGTACGTAAAGGCAAGAAGGGGCTGAAAGGAAGAAAATAGAGGAATATGGAATTAAAAAGCCCTTTGGGATTAAAGGGAGAGTTACTGAATCAGAGATCTCGAAGGAGAGCAAATCACAGTCAGAGAGAAAGCTGTTTGATTTTGAAATCTCAGAAGGTGAAGAATCCTGGGTCCAGAATATGGCCATAACTGCATATGACTAAAGTAAAATGGTGGAGATTATTACAGTAAAGAAAGTCAAAGAACAAGAGACTGGCCCTTCAATGAGCTGTTGGTAGTAGGTGCTGGGGTGGAAAGGGCGACACTGAACCAAGTACTAAGTCTCCAATGAGTGTAAGTGAGGAGGAATAAATAGATCATAGAGCCAAGAAATGGTAGGCAATAGTATATAGTTCAATGGCATGATTCACAATGTGTTACACAGAAAATTCTTTTTTTCTTTATAAAATTGACTTAAAGTGTCTGCAAATCATATTGGAAAGAATGAAAGATGCTTGATCATTCCATTTTTATACCCCAAGAAATATGGAGTGGGAAGAAAGAGCTGTCTGCCCTTGACAATATTCCAAGGGAAATAGTGTCCTCAAGATAAAGTCAGATTTTAGATAAGAAAGGAGGTGAAGAAAATGTAGTGACGAGGATGTAGAAAAAATTGTCTGCAATTATATGGGGATACGTCTGGCATAATGGAAGAATTTGGAAGATTGTGAAGAGAAATGAAAATTTGAGTCAGAGCAGAAGATTCACTAAAGCAAGGTGGAGATGAAGATATAGGTACGATAGAATGTCAGAGAGAATGTCATCATCGGCAATGACCAAATTGAATGGAAAAATGAGACATGATCCTTCCAGATTCAACAAACCTACCATCTTAGTTAGAAGCTTCATGGGATTCTCTCCTTCCCACCTTCTCAATTCAAAATGAACCTCAGTCTCTCCAGTACTTCCAGAGAACATCCCCTATACTTTTAGGGTAATTGTAATTTTACTTTGTTTTATAGTTATAGCTCTCACTCCCATAGTTCCCTCATCTACCAACAACTGCTACAAAAATAGTTCTAGGCCAAGATTCATTTACTTAATTCCATTTAAAGCTGCTAAGGGCCCAAATACTACTTAAGAAATAAATTAATTAAATTATAATCTGTGAATCACCGAATGCCAGACATTTTTGTAATTATATTTATCAACTAGGTCTTTCTACCTTGCATTAGAATTACTTTAAATATCTACCTCTACTCTCTAGATTTTGAGGTTTTTGAGGGAAAAAGTCAGGTCATTCATCTTTACATATTTGCATGACACCTTTATGAGATATCCAGTAAAGGCTAGGCTGGATTGAACTAAATTTCTTCATGCAACTACAATCAGAAAAAAATATGACTACTATTTTTTATTATGGAATCATGCCATCTGTGATTCCAAAAGTACTTGCCCTATAGTACTCTTAAGATGATGATACAAATAATTCTCTTCCAAATTTTGCTAGATACCCTGAAAATTGCCGCAATTAGTATTTGGCTAATCCCCACTTTTAATATGTTCTGTTATATGGGAAGGGCTAATAAAATGATCTTAATATATAGAAAAAATGATATAATAATAATTGAAATAAGAAATAGTTGAAATAAATAAATAATTGAAATAATAAATGAAATAAAATAATTTGTATTCCTCTAAACATAATCATATTTAAGTAATTTTATTGCCTGTTTTATCTTCTCCCACACCAAGAACTATTTCTGCCTGTGATGGTAGGATACTACCTTGTGCCTCCTTCCATTATGCAACTGATAAGACTCTCACGAATCCTCCACATCCTGCGTCCTGGGAAAGGACCAAAGCTATTCCGTGATCTGCTGCTCCCTTTGATATTGTCTCTCCCAGCATTGTTGAACATCAGCCTTCTCATCTTCCTGGTCATGTTCATCTACGCCATCTTTGGAATGTACAATTTTGCCTATGTTAAAAAGGAAGCTGGAATTAATGATGTGTCCAACTTTGAAACCTTTGGGAGCAGTATGCTCTGTCTTTTCCAGGTTACAATATTTGCTGGCTGGGATGGGATGCTCAATGCAATTTTCAACAGCAAATGGTCTGAGTGTGATCCTGATAAAATTAACCCTGGGACTCAGGTTAGAGGAGATTGTGGTAACCCCTTTGTTGGGATTATTTATTTTGTCAGTTACATCCTCATATCATGGCTGATCATAGTAAACATGTACGTTGTTGTTGTCATGGAATTTTTAAATATTGCTTCAAAAAAAAAAGCCAAGACATTAAGTGAAGATGATTTTAGGAAATTCTTTCAGGTATGGAAGCGGTTTGATCCTGATAGGACCCAGTATATAGACTCTAGCCAGCTTTCAGATTTTGCAGCTGCTCTTGACCCTCCTCTTTTTATGCCAAAACCAAACAAGGGCCAGCTTGTTGCCATGGATCTTCCCATGGCTGCTGGGGACAGAATTCATTGCCTTGATATCTTACTTGCTTTAACAAAGCGAGTTATGGGTAAAGATGTGAGGATGGAGAAAATTATTTCAGAGATGGAATCAGGGTTTGTGTTAGCAAACCCTTTTAAGATTGCATATGAGCCAATTACAACTACACTGAAACGAAAACAAGAGGCAGTCTCAGCAACCATAATTCAACGTGCTTATAAAAGTTACCGCTTGAGGCAAAATGACAAAAATACATCAGATATTCATATGATAGATGATGACAAAGAAGTTCAGGCTACCACAGACAATGCCTATTTTGACAAAGCTGAGGAAAAGTCAACTATTCAAAGCCAAATCTAATCCCACTTACCACCTTTTCACCTTCTTCACCTTCTAAAAATGTTAGAAGTTTGAATCAGAAATAAAAACAAAGATCAGAGAAGTAAAGATTTTACTTACTCATCAGTTGTTTATAATCCATGGAAGTTTAAGCTGTGTTCACAAGACTCCATGTCAAGTTTACTTTTTATCTTTGTATATTCGGTCTAACTAAGACAACCCCTTAAAGTCACTTCAGTGAGTTAAAATGGCTTCAAATTGCCATTTGATAATCCAGTGCTTGTTTTCTCTCTCTGGTTTTTATGGTGTGTGTTTCTTCTTGAGGATCAGGGAGGTGATGGTAGAGATTAGTAGCAAAAGGGGCTTCCTTGTATATCTTAGGCCTACTTTATGGGATTCAAGTCACCATTAATAGGACTTAGTTACAAATAAGCATGTACAATAAGTACTTTCTTAAGGTGAGATAGTGTTAAAAAATAGTTTGCTACAGGCCATTAAATCATAAAGATGCCAACTGGGGGGAGAGAAAAGGGCAGTTCTTAGAAAGTTCCTTTGAGATCAACCGCGGATACTCTTGGGCTGATCCAAACCAAGTTTGGTTGACTGAAGCCTTGGTTTTGGTTTTTGTTTTCTTTTACTTTTGGTACTGGGAATTAGTATTGTTTGTTTTTAGATTCCTGTTTTTTCATCTGTTTGACTAGCTCTACCTAAGCTCTAGCTCTTCAACAGAATGAATTCAGAGAATAAGTAGCACAAAGGGAACTTTAGTTATGGCCTACATTCTCCTCATATTTTTTTCTCATTTATACTTTCTTAAAGTATATATTGACTAAAATGATATAATACAGAAACTGTTAGTAGATTCATGTATTATCATAAGACTGATATATTTTTACCATTTATCCATAATGTAACACTGAGTAGTAAGATCTGACAAATGAAAGTCATAATATGAATTAGAAGATTCAAGGGTTGCCATTATGTCTCGGGATTTTCACAGAGTCTTGTCCTTACTTGGGAAACTGTGTCCACTTTGAAATACTTTTCACTGTACTTTATGGTTCTCTATAACTTGGAGAAAGAAAATGACCACTGATACTGTGAAGAGTCTGATCAAAGTGTAAGTTTGTTGTTGGTGGTGTTATGTAATATTAGTGTATACAAATTAGTTTTCACTTTCTCACTCATTTAAGTTTGTTTTTGCTGTTTTGAATCTCATCGCACACACTGTAAAATGTTTTGTGTTTGAAAAACTTGAAAACCCTAATTATTAATTTTTGCTATTGAAATTGTCTTTAAAAGATAGGCACAAATAGTTGGTTTTTGATATAATCATAAAAATGCAGCCACTTGCATCCATGTAGTACGAGATTCTGATATTTGTTCCCTTTGTATGAAGATTGATTTCAATGTGCCTACAAAATCCTAAAGGATTCAGAAAGAAAATATGGATACTGTTGACTTAAATGGCAGACTTTAAATATATTGTATGACATTCAATGTCACTTAAATGTCAACGATTGTATTTTATTATGAATGCATGATCTTGAGCCTTAACTATTATAGTCTATTTCTGCTCCTCAGAAATGTTTTAACTTGACCAAGATGCCTTTGGGGGAACCCTTAAGTTAATGTAATTTCAGGGTTCTGATTCTTTCTATAAGTGTTCCTTCCCTTTGTCCTCCCATTCTTCATCATGTAATGGGGACTAGTGAGGAACTAATGTTAACTTGGTGACATGGTGACAGCTGGTGCTTTATCTAAATTTCTTAGTTTTCTCCTTCTTGGAAATGCTTTAATGTAGAAACTGCTTCAGATATTTAAACTGAACCTTAACATGCTTCTGTAAATTCAAGACCATTAGCTGATTTTAGTTTGAAAGTTATATCCCACATAAACCATGTTTGCCATTAACCTTCCAAAAACTGTGTAAAGAATTATTTTTAACAAAGTCTTACAATATATTCTACTTTTTAGAAACTATAAAATATAATAAATACAACCTGTTAACCACAGTAAGCTTTTGGTTTTTTTCTTTGATAAGTCAGGTCATCTACTTTGTATGATAAGAACTTTTCAAATGAGCCTAATTACATTAAAGCTTATTCATTCGGGCTCAAAATTCAAAACTGGCAAAATTGTGCTTCCTTTGGATTAAAAAAATTTTGTAAAATAAATGTTAGTAAGCTTAACAGAGACCCTTACACATTGACAAAACTTATAAAGTACTCCTCCTATCAAAGTCATAAGTTTATTAGATATATCTCAGTATTAATTAGAATTTGCTTTATGGAGGATAATGCTGAAATTAAATTGATTGGTGTGCTATCATTTGTCAATCTGCTTCTTTAAAAAATTTTTCTGCTCCTTTAATAAGTATAGTGAATATACTTTAAAATGGTTTTAAAGATATTGGAAATAGCTTCCATTTATTGAGCAGACTATTATGCCCAGCCTTGCGGTAAGTTTTTATCATGCATGAACCCAGCATATTCACAACAACTCATGAAGCAATGATAATTTTCATTTTATAGATGAACAAAATAGACTTAGAAGGGTTATAAGAGCTTCTATATGACACAGAACGTGTAAGCAATGAAGCCAGAACACTAAACCAAGTAGAGTTTCAGAGCCTTAATATTTGACCACTATGTACAATAACTGTCTAGTAATAAATGACCTAACTAGAGGCAGAAGATATACATCCATACATACATACATACAGAGATAAATCTGAGAATAGAGAACTTGCTGACTACTGAGGGAAAACAGCTACTTATAATATATGGTAATTTTTATACTATTGGTATAAATTGCAATATGTATTCGGGAAAGAATGATGGGCTCTACATTGAAAATTATAGGTGAAGTTAGTAAAGTGGATCCTGGAAGAAAAAGAAAGATATTACCAATTAGAGAAGAAGGTAACTGTAGTCAACACAAAGACATTTTTAAGAAAAGGAGTCCATACAGAGATGATACCTAAGGTTCTAAGCCTTTGGTTCTTCAGGCTAGACTATAAAAAGAAAGAGGAATTAAAGATGGGGTAAAACATCTAACCCAGAGATTGGGTGGAAAATTAGAGAATTACTCTGAGCACCCTGATCCCTTCCCAGACATGCTTTATCTTGTCCTTTGGTTCTTGAACACTCTTCTCCCTTAACTGTTCTTTCCAGAGATTCCAGGTCCACATTCTCAATTCTAACAGTCAATAAAGAGCTCCAGTGAATGACTGAGTCTTCACTCTTCAGGTGGGGACTTTATCTTTTACGTTAGAGAACCTAACACTGTCAGGGTCAGACACTTACTCATCTCCTCATCTGTAAGTGAACCTCTTATCTTCATTGACTTCAAAAGCCCATATGAGCTCAAAGGATTTTCTCTCAATTCCAGCTAGTTAGTTTATGAACCATCCAGGAGGCACAACACCCCCTAAGTCTACATCACATGAGAGTAACTTGTTTTTTTAAAAAAATTTTTATTATGTTATATTAGTCACCATTCAGTACATCATTAGTTTTTGATGTAGTGTTCCATGATTCATTGTTTGCATATAACACCCAGTGCTCCATGCAATACGTGCCCTCCTTAATACCCATCACTGGGCTAGCCCTACCCTCCACCCCGCTCCCCTCTGAAACCCTCAGTTTGTTATGAGAGTAGCTTCTTAAAATGATCCGTAAGTTCAGAGTTACCAATCATGTAAAATCTCATCATATTCTTCCCTTCTTTTCTCCCTCCCATTTTTGTTTTCATAAGATTCTTTTGAACACCTCCTAGGTATTAGACACAACAATTTAGAGATAAATAAGGTTGTCTTTATCCTTAAAAAGGTAGTAGTCAGGGATTTCCAGAGAAACAGAACTAATAGAACACAGAGGTTTCCTCCACTATCCAAAAGTAGAGTGCTCCTGTAAAATCTCATATGAGCTGAAATGATGTAAGGTGAAGTAGTTACCACTAATTGATATGGGAAAAAATGTTATCATTCCCAAACCCAAAAAATAACCTCTTAGGCTTTTCTGTTACCTTAGGACAGAACTTGCTAATGGATACACAAAATATATCAAGACAAAGTACAGATGCTTACAAACACAGTTCAAAGTTGTGGCAGTTTGATGCTGAGATGCTGAGTGTATTTCCAGGGAAGGAGCTTGATGGGGCCGCTCTTGCTGCCTGGATAACAGCTTATGGCAAAAGAAATGCTATTTTCACTTTTCCTTTAATTTTTCTTTTCTTTTTTCTTTTCATAAAAGTGAAAATGCTCTTCGAATTTCTTTTGGTTGGCGAAAACGGGCACTACTGTAGGTCTTTTGTAAAAGCAAAGTGGTGCAACTCAAACTTTTGAAAAGCGAGGGATACCTGTATATAGATTTGTAAGAGGAAATTTATTATTACGGGGAATGTTTTGCAGGATGAAAGAAGCTGAGATATGTGGCAATATACCATGTGCAAGCTGGAGAATCAGGAAAGTCAGTGGTATAATTAAGTCCAGATCTTAAGGCCTGAGAACAAGGAGAGCCATGGTATAGCTCTTAGTCCAAGGCTGAGGCCAAATAATGTGGGGAGGGGCACTGGTGTAAGGCCTGGAATTCATCTTAAGACCCAAGAACCAGGAACTCCAACGTCCAAGGGCAGGAGAAGATGAATGTCCTAGCTCAAGGACAGAGAGAGAGAATTTATCCTTCCCTCCATCTTTTTGTTCCATTCAGGCCCCCAATGAATTGGATGATGCTTGCCCACATTGGTGAGGGCAGTCTTCTTTTTTTTCATCCTTTTACTTTTAACAGTCAGATGTCATTGGATTTAAAATGAGTTTCTTGTAAGCAGTACATAGCCAGGTCACATTTTTAAATACTTTTTATTGATTTACTTAGACCATTTACATTCAAGGTGATATTAATATGTTAGCACTGAAGGTTTCCATTTATTATTTGTTTTCTATTTATTTCTTTTGGTCTCATTTCTCTATTTCTGATTTCTCTGTTTCTGTTTTCTGGACTTCCTGCACAACACTTGAACATGTTTTAGGATTCCATCTTGATTTATGTACTGTGTTTTTGAATGTATCTCTTGTGTATCTTTGGTAGAGGTCATTCTGAGTATTACTAATCTGTCCCTCTATCTATGTATGAATTACACCGTTCACTAGCATCAACATTTTACCACTTTGAGTGAAGTGTGGAAACCTCATTCTCATTTATATCCCTTTGTCTTCCTCATTTTTAAGGTCTCGGTGTCATGGGAATCAGATGATACTATAATTTTTTTTTAAGGTTTTATTTATTTAGAGAGAGAGACCATGCATGAGTCCAGGGAGAGGCAGAGGGAGAGAGAGAGAGAATCGCAAGCAGACTCCATGCTGAGCATGGAGCCTGTCACGGGCCTCGATCTCATGACCCTTAGATCACGACCTGAGCTGAAATCAAGAATTGGATGCTTAACCGACTAGTGACCTAGGCGCCCATGATGCTATAATTTTTGTTCCAATCATAAAATATGGTTTTAAAACTCCTGAGGAAATGAATGGTTCTTTGAACGTACCTATATTATCTGCTCTTTGCCATTATTCCTTTTTCCTTCCTGATGCTCTAGTGTTCCTTCTTTTATCAATTCCTTTCTGTTTGAAGAATTTTGCTTAGCCAATCTTTAGGAATAAGATATTTTATTTCTCTTTAATATTTTTATACTTATATGTTGAAATGATACCATTTTCGATATACATTTTGGTATACATTTTTGGGTTAAACTAAATATATTACTAAATTTTAAAAAGGAATATGTCTGCTAGTAATAAATTCCTTTAGCTTTTCTTTTTCTGAACATATTTTTATTTCTCTTTCATTCCTCAAGTATGGATTCACAGAACATAGAATTTGTGGCTGACAGTTCTTTTATTTCAACACTTCTAGTTTCTATGACTTCAGATTTGAAATCCATTATCGTTTGAATTGGTATTTTCCTGCAGGTAATACTCATTTCCCTCTAGTTGCTTTCAAGAATTTTTCTTTGTGTTTATTTTTCTAAATTTTAACTGTGGTGTATCTTTGGCATGGATTTCTTTGTATTTATCCTACTTAGTGTTTACTCAGCTTCTTGGAATTATAGGCTTGTGTCTTTTACCAAATTTAGGACACTTTCAGCCAATACTTCAAACAACTTTTCAGCTCCCCTCTTTTCTGCTTTCCTTCTGGGGTTTGTTGACATGAATGATGGCTCTTTGTTATTGTCTCATAGGTCCCTGGGGCTCTGTTCATTTTTTTTTCTGGTCGATTTTTTTCCCTCTCTGCTGTTCAGATTGAGTGAATTCTATTGTTCTGTACTCAAGTTCACTGATTTTCTCCTGTCATCTTCATTCTATTCTATTGAGCCATCTACTCAGTTTTTTTATTTCTGTTATTACATTTTCCAGTTCTGTAATACATTTTTTTCCTTCTAAAATCGATTTCCTCAGAGATTTTCCATTTTTTAAATTTGTTTCAAGAAAATTTATAATTGATTGTTGAAGCATTGTTATAATGCATGCCTTAAAATTTTTTTCAGATAATTCTGATATTTGATTCATCTCAGTATTGCATCAGCTAATTGTATTTTCTCTTTCAAGATGTGACTTTTTTTGTTCTTAGTATGCTGAATAATTTTTTTTCCATCATACTCAGGGAATTTGTCTACTATGGTGGGAAATAGTGGATCCTATTTAAGTCTTTTATTTTAGCAGGTAGTCACATTATTTCAGTTTAGCACGTAGGTCTTGATCTACTTTTGTGAGCTGTGGTTCCTTGGCAGGTTAATTTTTCAGAGGCTTTGTGGTGCTATTTTGATCTTCTTGGTTTTTCTGGTGTTGTTTGGACTCCCACTGGTTTCTGTTGGTGCTGCCTAAGGGACTGGAAGAAGTTTCTACAGGTCAGGCAACCTGGTTTTTCTCAGTGGTGGTTGGGGAAAACAGGTGAATCCCTTTACTTATAGCTCATGAGAAAAAAAAAGGCTCCTGAATTGGGTTATCTGTGGCTGCATTCCCCTTGCTGGCTCTACCCACCCATTATAGTGTCTCTGGACAGGGAAGGAGAGTCTCAGGCAGGCCTCTGGATCAAAGAGAGACTTTCTGGATCAAAAAGGCTTTTTGTATCAGGCCAACTGCTGCAGCTTGATCTCTCTGGCCAGTTCCATCCATCTGCTTTGGCAGAAAAGGGTCATCTCTGGCCCAGCAGAAAAGGGAGTTCTTCCCCAGTCACCTTATTTTTGGTAGGGCCCTCAAGAAATTCTTGTCAGTAGTGCAGTCTTGTTTAATATTGCCAGAGGGACTCTCTTTAGATTCGGGAAGAATAAGCCTACCTGAACTACTTGCTGTTTTTAGATCAAGGGTGGGTGGACTTCTGCTGTTGGGTGTTAGGATGCAAGATGCCTTTCACTGCGCTGTGTCTCTAGTCATGGGTTCTCAAGCCAACTTGCTTTCTTTTTACCACCCTCAGGGTCCTTCTTTGGTTGTGTCTTGTGCCGTTCCCAGTTGTATTTAGCTTAAAGGAGCAGAGAAAATATGGTCTACGACATCTTGTCTTAATCAAAAGTTTCAGTATATTTTTTAAATGTCTGTTAAAACTGTTAAAGGGAAAGTTAGTTAATGTAGAATATTTCATTTTCCAATATCAATTAAATGAGGCATCACTTTAATTGGACAATTAGGTAAATATAGTATTAATGTAAATACTAAAGAACACTAAAATACTATGAAATTAGTACTAAATACTAAATATTAGAATTAGTGTAAAATTATATTTCCACTAATTAGGCTGCTTAGAATTATCATTATTAACAAGCATCACTATTTAACAAAAAGAATTAAAGTAATAAAAATTTAATTAGGCCATCAAAAATTATGATCAATTTTTTGCATGGATAAATCCTAATCCAGAACAGTGGTTCTCAAAATGTGTTCCTTGGAGGTGCCTGGGTGGCTCAGTTGGTTAAGTGTCTGACTCTTGATTTCGGCTCAGGTAATGATCTTGGGTTCATGAGATGGAACTTGTGTTAGGCATGGAGTCTGCTTAAGATTCACTCTCTCCCTCTCCCCTTCCCCCCCCCAAATAAATAAATAAATCTTTAAAAAATTAATGTATTTGTAACCATGAACTGTCAACTGTCCTGGATATCTACTCTGTGTCTTCCAAAACCAATCTCCTTCCTTCTCCTTGCTTTGCTCTTAGAGGCTCACTCACAACAGCTCTTCAGTGGATTCTCTTGCCCTCTGGCTTCTGGTTGGATTTGCCCAACAAAAAGCACCAGAAAAAAGTGCTTTCTCCCTTCCAGATTACTAGGTTTAGTTTCCACTCCTTACCGATGACCACACCTTCTGTGAAGGATCCTTCCTTGCAGTTAATATCTAGTCTCTAGAGATTTCCAGTAACTATGCCGCCTCCACCACCCCCTTCAGGCCTGGAAGCAGAATTCCTTAATTTCTCCTTACACCTTACCCACACCTTTTATAAGCCCATCTGCTAAACTCTCCACAAATGATTTACTTATACTATGACTTTTTTCTGTAATAAGAGCTTATCCCTGACCCATAAACCAACTAAGCTTTTGGCCTTTTATAGTTTTTCAGACTGAAAGAACTCAAATCCTGTCTCCTATAATAATTTCCACCAGAGAAAGCTTACATCTCATTTCTCTTCATTAAGCCAAGAGAAAAAAAGAAAGAAAGAAAGAAAGAAGGAAGGAAGGAAGGAAGGAAGGAAGGAAGGAAGGAAGGAAGGAAGGAAGGAAAAGAAAGAAAGAAAGAAAGAAAGAAAGAAAGAAAGAAAGAAAGAAGAAAGAAAGAAGAAAGAAAGAAAGGAGGAAGAAAGAAAGAAGCTTTATTACATGTTATGATACTTGTGTTTTATTATTATTTATTTATTTATATTCAAGTATAATTAATGTACAGTGTTTTATTAGTTTCAGGAAAAGGGTA
This sequence comes from Ailuropoda melanoleuca, assembly GCF_002007445.2. Lineage (NCBI taxonomy): Eukaryota > Metazoa > Chordata > Mammalia > Carnivora > Ursidae > Ailuropoda > Ailuropoda melanoleuca. The sequence continues at coordinate 135,660,047 of NC_048219.1, read as the reverse complement.
AAATACAGGGTAAATAATCTAAATTAATATCAAATATCTTAAAATATGCAAAATAGTCTTTTTCTTTTTGTGTTAAAATTCTTATACTATAGCCTATCTTACATATGTCAAAAGCCAGGTTATCAGTTGTGTGCTTAGGTACACAAATAAAATAAAATGCAGACTTTTTGGCCTCTGGAAATTATAATCTAGCTCAACAGACCATGAAAAAAGACATAAAATAATTAAAAGTAGTATATGCAGCAACTCAAATTATTAGTAGGTAAAGGTACCACACGTACTAATGTGATGGGATCGTGGGACTTGGTCTAGCCTTTGACCACACACTGACAGTCTGCACATGATTAGAAGAAACAACACTTTCACTAGTTCCTCCCAGTTCTTCCTCTCTTGCTTCAAGTCCCAATTGTTTGAGTCTCTTGCTCAGAAAAGCAACTTTTTTGCTGCCACAACGCAGCCTGAACACTTGGAAATCCATCACCAAGGAAAATGAATCTTACTATTCTCAAAGCTTCCTTTCTATCCAGGAGAAACAGAGATAGTGACCTCCCCAAACTGGAGACAGCTCAAAGCATGGCAATGAAAACTGCTCAATAAATTACTTCTAAGTGTAAGCTTTAGATGAGATAAAGGTTTCTTTTCTCACTGTTAAGAGGACTCTAAGTATGTAAAAAATGACTGTTAGTCCCTCCAAATTTACTCTCCCCTTCTATTGTAGCAGCATTCTTAATTATTAGCTAAACACGACCTTCTGGAATAAATACATTTTACAACCCCTTTTTTTAGTGAAGGCTGACCATGAAACTAAATTCTATTCTTTCAAATTTCTTTCCACCAATTGGAATCTGGGTAAAGGGATGGGCCATTTGTAAGGAAACAAGTAAAGCCAATAATCAACGAATGATAAACAACAAGATAGAAGCACCTGGTTCAGATCACCATAAAGTAGTAGAAATTAGTCAGTTCACATTTTGTCTCCTTTAACTAAGAAAAAAAGAACCTGTGTGTCACACTGAAGTGATGTCCCAAACTTCTTTCTTACATTTTAGGCAAAGGTCCAAATCTTAAAAAAAAAAAAAGAAAAAAGAAAAAGAAAAAGAAAAAGAAAATATCCACATCACTATAGCAAAATCACATTCTCCTGCATTTAGTCCTAGAAAAATTGCTAGACAGCAGTGCAGTCGAGAAAAGAGCAATCTAATATGATACCCCATCATAGTCGACTCTTTGTTAGTCATATGGGTATTATGGGCAGTAGTTTCCAACTCTGCATTGACTTTCAATTTTGCTCAGTACAAATCTCTCCAAGATCTTAGACAACAACTGAACTGGAAGGAAACTATTATAAATTCATAAAGTAGTGCACAGTGGAGTGCCTTTTTGATCACTGGGTACGTCATGCTGTTTGAGCTTGTGAAAGAGCTATCTTTGTTTGCTAAATACGTATACCTGTTTAATTGCTCCGTCAATCATGCTTAATAGTTTCTGGTGAAGAAAAGTATCTTCTCTCAATGAAGTGAAACTTCTTTAGATCAAGGTGAAGCACGGACACATTTAGGTCAAGCAAAGCTCAGCAATAGTGTCATCAGTTTGATTAAAGTAGACGTGTTGATTTATTTTCTTTCCTATTACAAAAAGTTCCTCAGAATTATCTCTAAATATATCTCTGCTATTCTCCTGGACCTTAAATCATTAAATATATTGCTATGCCCTCACATTGCTTTTTGCAGAATACACTCCATTCTTCCGTTGGACACAAAGATTCTCTACTGCAGTGTAACCCAAGCCAAACCAGTCACAGTTTGCTGGGCATCTCTGCTGCTATAGCATTTGAGGCACACAGGAAAGGTCTCATGAATAATGCATAGTTATAAACAGGTGACCGTATCAAGATCTCTTCACTTAATGCTCTTCCCAAACACACTCTAGTAATTGGATACCTTCATTAGCAATTGATCTGTACAGGAAGAAAGTGTGATTAAAAGCTTTGCAAGGCATCGATTGCATGTGCATTAGCTTGCATTGACTTGCATTTATTTTCTACTGAAAACCCACGTAAATTGTAGCAATAACCAGAATTGCAATGCTAAAGAGAAATATAAAATATTTTAAAGCCGCAAGTATGAAAATCCAGAGCCATTCTTCCACTGCAGAGTAGGTAAGAGGCAGAAGCAGCTTATCATGAGGCCACCTTATAATTAGGCTAAGTGCTTGTGAGGCAGTGTCAAGTGCTGATGTGCTACCAAAGGAACAGCTTATAAAGTATGAATCCACTCTAGTCCATTTTCTTACCACCAGTGACAAGAAATGTCAGGAGGCTCAGAGCACCTTCCTGGAACAGCCACCATTAATCTCCAGTATGATCACATCACCTTTTTATTATTTTAGATGAAAAAAAAAATGGTGGCGCTTTCTCCCCCACAGTCACAGACTATGTGTTAAACCTACAATATAGAAGCTTTTGGGCATTCCACCTCAGCCAGAATTGTCAACACAATTGGCTGAAGTTAATTGCTGCTGTTGTGGGTGGGGAGCCGGTGGATGGCCCCCATGCCCAAGTTATATATGACAGATATAAGCCTTTCGACTTACACAAATCTTCTTTAACAAGAAGATTGAAATGTGGTGCACTATCCCAACTGTATGATGAATTATTATGGTCGTAAGTGTTTATGGGCATTTGTAAGACAGCATTACAATGATTTCTGTATGTTTTGTTTCATTTTATATTGTTTTATCTCAGTGGCTATGATGTTATCACTAAGTCCTATAAAATACTAACTGTATCCGAGTAACTTCTTTCTGAGTTTCAAAAGCAGACTTATTTATTTAGGTCCTCTGGAGATTCTATATTCCTGATTGTCTGCAGGAAGCTTTATTTATATCATTACTCTGTGATGGCTATGTTCTCCATATCTTTATTATTCCTGCTTATCTTTGTTGGTTTAATGCATGAAAATTAAATGTGTTAATATGGAAGAGAAAAAAATAAAAAAACTTAGTGCACCTCCTTAGTGTGAGGTGCAAACATTGGGGAAGAGGGATTTACTTAAGGTTATTTAAAGTCAGGATCTTATGATTCCATTGATGAAAGATTAACTGCTGTGGGAATTGTCATCTCACTGTAAACCACAAGAAAACTTGACAAAATGTATGGAGAAATATTTTTAGACAGTGGACAGCAGGCAGCACAGGACTGTGCAACCTGACAGAAGGGGTCCTGAGACAACTAAGTTCCAGGATCCCTGCCCTATAATAAAGCCTGCTTCAGACTTGACTTAAATACACTAAATATAAGCCTCAAATTTCTTTTTTTTTAAATATTTTATTTATTTATTTGACAGAGATAGAGACAGCCAGCGAGAGAGGGAACACAAGCAGGGGGAGTGGGAGAGGAAGAAGCAGGCTCATAGCAGAGGAGCCTGATGTGGGGCTCGATCCCACAACGCCAGGATCACGCCCTGAGCCGAAGGCAGACGCTTAACCACTGTGCCACCCAGGCACCCCAAGCCTCAAATTTCTAAGCTATTTTGAAAGTAATTTAAATGTGTGCCATATTTTAAGGAATATAATAAAATGCAGCACTCAGTAATGTAAAATTCACAATTTTCAGCATCTAATCAAAACTGTCAGACAAGGAAAGAGGCAGGAAAATTTGACTTTTAAGCAGAAATAAACACATTCAGTTACAATATAATGTATGAAATAAACAGATTATAATATTAAAATAGCTATTCTAAATAGTATAACTATGGACAAGAATATAAAGGAACACATGAGTTAATAAGGAGAAAAACTGAAACTCTAAAAGAAATTCAAATGGAAGTAGAATTCTAGAGATTAAAATAAAATCATCTGAAATGAAAACAGAACTGGATAGGTTTAACTGCAGATTAGAAACTGCCGAAGAGATCTGTGAACTTGAATACGTAGGAAGAAAAACTACCCAAATTCAACAAAGAGAGAAAAAAAAACCCACAAAAAACAAAAACCAAAGCCTCAGTGACCTATGGGCCAAAGTCTACCAATTTTACATATGTGTAATCTTTCCAAAATTAAGGTAAATACTTTTTTTAAAATTTTATCAATGCAGTTTAATAATTGAAGGTTTTGGGGTTTTTTTATTTAAAAAATGTTTATATGTTCAGTTAGCCACTGTATAGCACATCATTAGTGTTTGATGTAGTGTTCAATGACTCATTAGTTACGTATAACACACAGTGCTCATCACAACACATGCCCTCCTCAATACCCATCACCTTTTACCCCCTCCCCCCCTCCCCACCCTCTGAAACCCTCAGTTTGTTTCCCGGGGTCCATAGTCTCTCGTGGTTTGTCTCCCTCTCTGATTTCTCCCCCTTCAGATTTCCCTCCCTTTCCCTATGGTCCTCCGTGCTATTGCTTATGTTCCACGCATGAGTGAGACCATATAATAACTGTCTTTCTCTGCTTGACTTACTCACTTAGCATAATCCTCTCCAGTTCCATCCATGTCGATGCAAATGGTGGGTATTCATCCTTTCTGATGGCTGAGTAATATTCCATTGTGTATAAGAACCACATCTTCTTTATCCATTTGTCTGTTGAAGGGCATCTTGGCTCCTTCCACAGTTTGGCTATTATGGATATTGCTGCTATGACCATTGGGGAGCATATGCCCCCAATGTATCTTTGGGATAAATACCTAATAGTGCAATTGCTGGGTCATAGGGTAGCTCTATTTTTAACATCTTGAAGAACTTCCACACTGTTTTCCAGAGTGGCTGTACCAGCTTGCATTCCCACCAACAGTGTAGGAGGGTTCCCCTTTCTCCACATCCTCACCAACATTTGTTGTTTCCTGTTTTGTTAATTTTTTCTATTCTGACTGGTGTAAGGTGCTATCTTATTGTGGTTTTGATTTGTATTTCCCTGATGGCTAGTTATGTTAAGCAATTTTTCATGTGTCTGTTAGCCATTTGTATGTCTTCTTTGGAGAAGTGTCTGTCCATGTATTCTGCCCACTTTTTGACTGGGTTATTTGTTTTTTGAGTATTGAGTTTGAGAAGTTCTTTACAGATCTTTGATATCAGTCCTTTATCTGTAACGTAATTTGCAAATATCTTCTCCCATTCCATGGGTTGCCTCTTAGTTTTGTAGGATAAATACTTTTTAAGAAAAACAAAAGATAAGAAAATGTATCAGCAGTAGTGCTGCACTATAAGAAAAGTGAAAAGAAGTTCTTTGAGTAGAAGGTAAATAATATCAAATTGAAATGTGGATTTAAATCATGGAATAAAAAACACTAGAAATTGTAAATATGTGGATAAATATAAAATACATATTTTCTCATTTTAATTACTTTTTAAAAATTGACTATATAACCCAAAGATAATAGCAATTTATATTGTTTATAATGTGTTTGTATATTATATGAACAATTCATGACTATAAAACAAAGGAAAAGGTTGAAGAAATGGAAGTGTATTGAAATAGTTTTGTGCAGTGTTCATGAAGTGGTGTACTATTTGAAGTTAGACTGTGATAAGTTAAAGAAGCACATTCTAAATTGTGGAATAATCATGAAAAATATAAAACATTTATCAATGAACACATAGGTTGACTCTATATTTTGGCTATTGTAAATAATACTGCAATAAATATAGGGATGCAAATATCTTTTCAAATTAATTTTGTTTGTTTTCTTCAGGCAAATACTGAGAAGTACAATTACTTGATCATAGGGTAGTTCTATTTTTAATTTTTTGAAGAACCTCCATACTGTTTTCCATCATGGCTGCACTAATTTATCTTCCCACTACCAAGATATACAATGGAATATTACTTGGCCATAAAAAATGAAATCTTGTCATTTGTGACAACATGGATAGACCTAGATGGTATTATGCTAAGTGAAATAAACAGACACAGACAAATAACATATGATTTCACTTATATGTGAAAGCTAAAAAAACAAAGCAAACAAAGCAAAACAAAACAGAAAGAGACTTGTAAATACAGAGAACAAACTGGTGGCTGCTAGAGGGAGAAGGATAGAGGGATGAGCAAAATAGGTGATGGGGATCAAGAGGTACAAACTTCCAGTTATAAAATAAATAAGTCACAGGTATGTAAAGTGTAGTATAGGGAAATAGTTAACAATACTGTAGTAACTTTGTACAGTGACAGAGGTTCAACCACATTTATCATGGCGAACATTTTGTAATGGATATAAATGTCAAATCATTACATGATACACCTGGAATTAATATAAGATTGTATTTAACTATATTGCAATTTAAAATATTTATATATATATCTCACACAGATATATGCATATAAATGCACATTATGTATACATATATATATATCTATATATCTCAAAAAGAGAAGGTTAATAAGCTAATATTGTGGAGCAAGTGGCATCTTAAAAAGTAGTAAAATAGGGGTGCCTCTGTGGCTCAGTCAGTTGAGCATCTGACTCTTGGTTTCAGCTCAGGTCATGGTAATGGTGTCCTGTGATCCAGCCCCGTGTCTCAGGTTCCATGCTCAGCAGGGAGTCTGTTCCTCCCTCTCTCTCTGCCCCTACCCCTGCTCACACACTCTCTCTCTCTGTAAAATAAATACATAAATCTTTAAAAAGGTACTAAAATATTTTTTTAAAAAGGAAGAAAACTTTAAAAACAAAAAAGAACAGATAAGACAAATAGAAAACTAATAGTAAGATAGCAAGATGGGAAATTTCCGTTCAATTATATCGGTAATTAATAAACTATAAATAATCTCAACACTCGACTTAAATGACGAAGAAATAGCAGACTTTCAAAATATGTAAAGCAAAACTAATGAAACTAAAAGGAAAAATAAGCAATCCACAAGTATACTCAGATTCTTACACTTCTCTTTCAGTAATTGATAGAAAAAGTAGAGAGATAATCAGAAATCACGTAGAAGGTGTAAACAACCAACTGGATTTTATTGACATTTTAGAACACTCTGCCAACAACAGCACAATACACATTCTTTTCCAGTATAAATGAATTATGCACAAAGACACAATAAGCTGAGACATAAAACATATTTCAACAAATTTGAAAGGACTGAAATTGTAAAATTATTTTTTCCAACCTGACCAATATTAAACTGAAAGCCAATAAATGAAAGGTATATGGAAATCCTCTAAATTTTTAAAAATTGAAAGTGATACCTAAATAACCCATAGGTCAAAGAAGAAATCAAAAGGGAAGGATGAGGTAAACTTATCTTTATTTGCAGACAAAAACATTGTGTACATAGAAAAATCCCACAGATTTTTTTTTTAAGATTTTATTTATTTTTTCAACAGAGATAGAGACAGCCAGTGAGAGAGGGAACACAAGCAGGGGGAGTGGGAGAGGAAGAAGCAGGCTCATAGCAGAGGAGCCTGATGTGGGGCTCGATCCCACAACACCAGGATCACGCCCTGAGCAGAAGGCAGACACCTAACTGCTGTGCCACCCAGGCGCCCCCCCCCCACAGATTTTTTTAATAAATATTTTAAAAGCTATTACATAGAATTTAGAAAGATGAAAGGTCATTAAACAAAATTAAAGAATGTTTATAATATGAATTAATCACTGAGATATTGATGTTAAATAGCCAATAACTAGTACTATATACATGATCAAAAAAAGTAAAGTATTTAAGAATAAATTTAACAAACTATATGCAAATCTATACTCTGAATATTGTAAAACATTTCTGAGAATGGAAAAAATACTCTGCTAATGCATTGGAAAATTTAATATTGTTAAGATGTCAATTTTTCCTCAATTAATCTGTAGAGTCAACACAATCCCAATCAACATCACAGTAGAAATCCTCAAGTCAATTATCAAATTTATATGAAAATGCAAAAATCATAGAAAAATTGGAACAACTTTGAAAAATACAAAATTTGATGAGTTACATCACCTGATTTGAAAAGCTACTATATCATGATAGTATAGTATTGAGGTAAGAATAGCATACATATATCTTTGGAACAGAATACAATCCAGAAATAAATCTACAACTATCCGATCAATTGATTTTCAACAAAGTTACCAGGGTAACAAAATGGAGAAAGAAAATGTTTCCAACAATTGTGCTAGAGCCATAGGATATCACATTCAAATAAAAATTAATTAATTATTGGCTATGCTTCCCACCATTCAAACAAAAATTACCTTGAAACAGATTTTAGATCTACACATAAGGGCTAAAACTGTTAAAATTCTATAGGAAAAAGTAGGAGATAACCATTCTAATATTTGGTAAATGAAGGATTTCTTAAGCATAAAAAACAAAACTATTACAGAAAAAAGTGTATTACTAGGGCTGCATAAAATTTAAAACCATTTGCTCATTGAAAACACTGCAAAGAAAATATAAGTCCATTATAGTCTGGGGAAAATATTTTAATACATACACCTGGTAAGTAAATTTTATTCATAATATATAAAGAACTCTTACATATCAATATGAATAAAATAAACAACCAGATTTAAAAATTGCAAAAAAATTTGTTTACACATCTTCACAAAAGGAAGATGGAAGTGACCCATAGAAGAGATACAAGTAATAAATAAGCCCTGCATAGTTAATTAGACATAGGAAATGGAAATTAAAACCACAGGGAGACACCAGTGTGGACCCACTAGAATGGATAAAGTTTTAAAGAACAACAATGGCAGGTGCTGGTGTTCTGTCATATAGTACAGGTGAGAATGCAAAATGATACAAGCACTTTGGGAAATAGTTGGACTACTTCTTAAAGCACAGATTTGTTACCCAGAAAAACTGCTCCTGTGTATGTATCAAAGGGAAATGAATACAGATGTCCATATAAAATCTTTATTGGGTGTTCATATCAGGTATCTTCATCATAATCTCAAACTAGAACAATCTAAATGTCCACTGATTGGTGAATGGAAAAACCGTGATATATTCATACAAGGAATATTATTCAGAAAAAGAAGGAAAAAAAAGAAATGAACTACTGATAATCACAATATAAATGAATCTCAAAATGATTGTGCTAAATGAAAAAAGGAAGACATAGAATCTTACATATTCAATGATTCCATTTAAAACAAATTCTAGAAAAGGCAAAACTACAGTGATAGAAATCACATCATGGTTGCCTAGGCCTGGGTATGGGATGAAGGGACCAAAGAGAAGCTTTTGGATGATGGAAATATTCAATTCAGTATCTTGCAGTTGTGGTTGCACAAGTAATTAATTACACATTTGGCAAAACTCACTGAACTGTACATATAAGATAGAGAATTGGATATAAATTATATATCAATAAATTTGATTTGAAAAATGTATAATTTGTTATGCTAAATCATATAGACACACATGTATGCAAAGAAAATTCTGGAAAAAGAGACTTTAAGGCATTAATTATGGTAATCTCCTGGTAGCCTATTTTTCTGGCAAGAAGTTAGATATAATGAACAAAGTATTTTCTTAAAAAAATATATACATGGGTAAGAAAATGCTATCAACATTTAAGAATAACTATCATAAGAAATTAAAGGAAATAAAAGATATCAATAAAAAGAAGGCAAGAAGAGAATGAAAAGAAGAAAATCAACAGTAAAATAAACAGGAAAAAATAAGATGCCAGAAATACATTCAAATACATAAGTAATCACAGTAAATAAAATAGATACACCTATTAGAATACAGTTTTTCATGCAGTATGGAAAGGGGAAGAAAGGATGACTTCAAAGTGGAGAACATGACAAGTAATACCTGGGTCAGATAATGGTCAAGATCAACAGGCATTAATCATGCTGATAGTATATAGCCCTGATATGATGTAACAAAACATCATATCTCTGTGATCTTCCTCCAAAAATTCTATACACCAGTCTAATCATGGGGAAGAGATCAAATTCCAAAAGAGTTGCATTTGGCAGAATCCCTGATTAGTACTCTTCAAAATTGTCAAGGTCATCCAAAACAAGGAAAGCCTGAAAAACTGTCACAGTCAAGAGAAGCCAAAGGAGACAGGACAAGGAAAAGTTGTGTGCCACCCTGTGTGGAATTTTGGAACAGAAACAGAACATTAGGTAAAAATGAAGGAAATCTGAATAAACTATGGATTTAGTTAATAATTCTCTATCAATATTAGTTCATTTTACTTGTAACAAATGTACTATATTAAATTAAGATGTTAATAACCAGGGAAACTGGGTGTGGCATATATAGGAACTTTGTACTACCTTACTTTTTCTGTAAATCTAAAACTGTTTAGAAAATGTTTAATTTAAAAATGTATTGTAAATCCATATACATACTAATATATGTATATGTGACAAATTACACACAAAAACAAAAATAACTCCGTAAAATTTGTTCTTAAAAAATGTAGTTTTAAGACTATAAATAAAAGAAACAAGTACTGGATATGTATTCCTCAAGAGATATACACATAAAAGGAAATCATAGGGTAAGATTGAAAGAAGAGAAAAAGAAACATAAACAAATGTAATTAAAGAATGGGGTGAAGCAATATTAACATCACACACTATACAATATATAATAAAAAGTACTAAAAGAGGTGAAGAAGAGGGGCGACTGGGTGGCTCAGTCGGTTAGGCATCCACACTTGGTCTCAGCTCAGGTGGTGAACTCAGGGTCCTGAGAGTGTGTTAGGCTCCACATTCAGCAGGAAATCTGCTTGAGATTCTCTCCCTCTCCTTCTGCCTCTCTACCCCTCTGCCTACCCACACATACTCTCTCTCTCTCTCTCAAATAAATAAATAAATAAAATTTTTTTAAAAAGGTGAAAAAGGACACTACCTAATGATTAAATGGAAAAACATAACCTATTACGGTGGCATTAAAATAAGTGGTCCAAAAAGCAACAGAATTGTAATAAATTATATATTCATAGAAAGAAATACTGTCATATATTTCTTTGAGAAACATTATGCCCTACAGAATTATTAGTAAGATTTAGATTACATGAAGAACACTACTGAGTTTGGTTTAACCTGCACACTGCAAATAAAGAATATACAATTTTTCCAGGAGCATAGGAAACTTTACAAAATTAAAATAGTCAATTTTAGAAATGGACAAGGTCATTTTGGAAAAATTTCTAAGAGTTATTAAGTTGTTTTTTAAAAAAAGTAATAAATGGGTAGGTGTGCTGATGAAAAGCCTCAAAATCAAAAAGATATAAATTCTCCTGGAATTAATTCCAAATAGTGTTCTTTTTAATATTGTTGCTATTGTTGGAACAGGCAAGCTGATGAACCTAAAATTCACATGGAAGAGGACTTGTCCAAACATAGCAAAGACAATTATGAATAATAAACAAACAAATAAATAAAGGGACAATTACATTTCCAGATATAAAAAATAGCACAATTTCCTTCCTTGCTTCCTTTCTTCCTCTTTCCTTCTCCTTCCTTCCTTCCCTCCCACCCTCCTTCCTTTCCTTCCTTCCTTCCTTCCTTCCTTCCTTCCTTCCTTCCTTCCTTCCTTCCTTCCTTCCTTCCTTCCTTCCCGCCTTCTTTCCTTTTAGCTTCCCTCAGGTCCTTCTGCTCTCCCTGTTTCTCCCTCCCTTCTGCCTTCCTTTCTGCCCTTTCTACTTATTTATGTAATGTAATCCCATAATGGAAAAGAGCAACTTCAGCCAAGGTATTGGAATACAATGTTCTGACTAGTGACTTCTCACACATTCCCACAGTCTTACATTATAATTTCAGGAACACTTTCTCTTCAGAAGTAGTCAATATTCTTTGGCTGAGCCATCAAATATATCCAAATGAAGGAGTGCCTTTGAACTAATGCTTTTTGAATTGCAAGATGGGTCCCAAGTTGGACTCTAGTAGAATTAATGATTTCATGAAATAGTACAAATCAGAGGATATTATAGATTAATAATTTATATATAATCTTAATAAATCATAGGATATCCCCTCACTATATTAGAGCACATACTAGTCTTACTATTTTTTTTTAAAGATTTATTGATCTATTTCAGAGAGAAAGAGACCACAGGCAGGAGGGGCAGGGAGAAGGGGAGAGAATCTCAAGCAGACACTGTGCTGAGCGTGCAGCCATACTCAGGGCTCGATCTCACAACCCTGAGATCACAACCTGAGCTGAAACCAAGAGTCAGCAGCTTAACTGACTGGGCCAGCGAGGTGCCCCACTAGTCTTACTCTTAATTCTGATCATGGTTTTCTTTTATTTAGTCTACAATATAAATGATAGATATGCTAGGGGCAACTGATTCTTGGGAAAACATTTATAAACCAAATTAGTTACATGAAGGTCTAAAGAAAAAAAGTGTTTTAAATAAATCCATACGTTAGTCCTGAAAGTAATGAAGTCTTTGTAAAAGTCATTTTGTATATTTTCCTCCTGCCCTCAATGGTAATGAATAGCTAATAATAGTGGTTATTGTTTATTGAATGCTTACTATAAGCCAAGCACTATGTTTAGCATTTTATTTGTATTACCTCCTTACAAAAAATCCATTGGATGGATATTGTTACTGTCCCCATTTTATAGATGACTTAGGGTGGTATATGGTAGAGGTAAGAATCAAGTCTATGTAATCAGAGTCTATTACACTTTAGTACTTCTGAGGAAAAACATGGGAATTGTCCATCTATTTTGTGTCTTAAAAAGAAAAAAACTATCTGTATAGATACTTATTTGTATCCCATCCTTTTCTAGAATGGAATGAAGGTGACATTCAAAAGTACTCTTGTGGTAGATTGTATTTATGGTCCCAATTCTTTGCTCTTTCCTCCATCCATGCCCTTTGCTTTGTGATATTATAGTTTATCTCACTATAGAGTGAGATAAGTTCATTTCTTCACCCTTTGAATCTGAGCTTGGCCATGTGACTTGTTTTGCCCATTAGAATGTGGCAAGTGTTCTCCATATAAGGTCTGAGCCTAAGCTGCAAGAGATCTTGCATGTTTCCACTTGCTGTCTTCTTTGGGCAAATATGTCTAGATAGCTAGGTGCTCGATGATGACAGATCTGTCCAGTAGAACTGAGCTGTTCCAAGTGCACCAGCTGAGGCCAGTCCAGATCAGTCTAGATGAGTAACATTCAGCCAACCTCCAAACATGTGAGTAAGCCCAACTCAGAAAGCAAAGCCACCTATCCAACTCCCAGTAACCTCCTACTGTGGCAATTTACAGGCCAAGGAACACCAGTCAGCAACCACCAGAAGCCAAGAGAAAGACGTGCACCAACACCTCTCTCAAGAGTCCCCTGAGGAATCGACCCTGCTCGATTCCTTGATTATAGGCTTCTGACCTCCAGAACCTTCAGAATAAATTCCCATTGTTTTAAGGTGACCAGTTTGCGGGACTTTGTGATGGCGGCCCTAGGAAAACAGTGTAGCTCAGAACAGACTTCGTGGCTTCTAAGATCTGAAAGAAGATTCATGAGCTTGAATATGGTGAGTGAGTGGGAGAGTGCATGAGGTGAAGGGGAGGAGACAGGCAGGGACCACATTATTTAGGGGAATAAGCTATGGTTTGGTTTTAAAAATTAGAAAAGAAGGAAATGAAGCTAAAAGAAAATAAGGGAAGGAAAGATATAAAGAAATCAGGAATAAATTTAAGTAAGCAAGTATCCATGTCATGGGTTCCCCTGTGCTTGTTAAAATTAGCCTATGAATTCTTTTTTCATTAAGATTTTATGTATGTGTGTATGTATGTATTTGAAAGAGAGAGAGAACAAGTGAGTGGGGGGAGAGGCAGAGAGAGAGGGAGAGAGAATCTCAAGCAGACCCACACTGAATATGGAGCCTGACTCGGGGCTTAATCTCAGGGCCCCAAGATCACATCCTGAGCTGAAATCAAGAGTCAGATGCTTAACTGACTGAGCCACCCAGGCGCCCCTAGACTATGAATTCTTTATCACCCTGTGCAGAGAGAAGCTCATGAATCAAAGTCACTGACAAGATCAATTCTAAGCTCCTTTGCATGTCATACAGGTCCCTCCATGACTTATTTTTGCTTATTTTACTTCTTAACACTTTATTGTATTTCTCACTTCCATATCTGCACATGCTGTTTGATGGAATATATCACCACCATCTGCCCCACATTCACTTGTCTTCTTCTTCATTATTTCATTCATTCATTCATTCAATAATTGAGCCTTTTCACTTTATCAGGCATCCTTTAGCATGAAGATATAGTAATAAACCAAGTAGATATAGTCCCCTTTACATAGAATTTTGATTTAGCAGTGTAGGCTGAAAATTAATGAGACAATTTCAATTGCGTCAAGCATGAAGAAAGAAAAGTTCAAAGCATTAGGTGGGGAGAATGTGACCCCCGGTCTTGAGAGTTGAAGATTGACTTCAGACTGAGATATAACTGATGAAAAGAGTTTGAAAGAGAATGGGGATGGCCTTATAATCAGAGGACACTGCATGGTCAAAGACCCCTGAAATGAAAAAGAGTATTTCTTGTTCCAACAATCTAAAGGATACTACTCTTTTCTGTCTCTCCCTTTGTCTTCCCCCTCTCTTGTTCTCTTTCCCTCTTCTTCAGTTGTTTTCCACTCAGAAGAGGTGGTATAGCATCATTTATTATTTGTGTGTGAAGTTATTTATTAAGATAAGCTCCAGTATCCTTACCCATTCAATGGGAGTAGTAAATATGTCTAACCCCTGGTTCGTAATGAGAATTTAATGTGATTCTGTGCCAATGTCTGGGACGTCATGAACACTCAAAAAACTTAGTTACCTATCACTCTATTTGTGTGTTTATCATTGAGCCTTAATCGTGTGTTTTGTGGATCAAACCCAGTGTTAAAAGGTATTTTTACAGATATGGTCTTACATATTCTCACAGGCTCAGACAAGGCATATGTGACTGTTCTCAAGCTGAGAGAACTAGAACTTAGAATGTTCAACACATTAACAAGCTTCACCTTCTCAAGAGCCCAGGCTTTTAGACACCACATAAGCTTCATCCTTTCATAGGGTTGTTGCATCTTCTTTTTAAAAAGGGAAAGACGTTCTTTAATACTGACACAGACGTATTTGTTTAGCTTTGTTTATATAGAGGAATTTTGAAATTAAGCGTAGGAAAGAAACAAGATTGCATTATCCTACAGCTCATTACTAGTGATACCACAAAGTTAAATCACTAAGGAAAATGATAGAAAGCAAACTGATTGATAGAAGAATGTTAAAGGAAATAAATAAATCAGTCAAAATGCAGTCATTGTGTTTTTAATTCCTGAGAGCTACAATGTCTTTGCCAACCCAGCTTGGAGATACAGATCATTTTCCAAATATGTATACTATGGAAGACTTCCAAAAACCTGTAAGGTAGATCATTAAAAGCTACAATTAGCCAGTGGCCATCATTTCAGCCTTCTGTCGCCATCCTCTTCCTTCTTCAGGTCCCATGAGGCTGATGTTTATGATAATATCCCTTAATGTGGGTTAATGGCCTAAGAGGTCAGGAAAACAATTTGCATCAATCGGGACAGTTTACAGTTCACTGATGGCCTGGCTCATATACATTTTTTTGGGGGGGGGAGTGTCCATAAATCAGAAGTACATACACATGGTTGAATCTTCAACAATATGTGCTTTCTTTGGACAACGGTATTGAAGCAAAGAATGTAATAAATTCTCTGACAAGCATCTGGAGTTCAAGCTATCTGTACTTATTAAGTCCAGATCTTTTGTGTATTATTTGATTTGGGGTGCACTCTGTGTTTTTATCATACTACACAGTCTATCTCCAGACAAGAGGCTGTCAATGCTGCCATGGTTGGTACAAGTCCATGAAGAGTTTTCACCTGTTCTCAACTTCAGACTTCATGTCAGGGCTCAGTGCGCCCAGCTGACAGCCTCATTGCACGCAGCCATCTAGGTGGCTCAGAGGGCTGTGCAGTCTCCACACCCCTCACAGCTCTAACAATTAGCCCTTCATTCCCTGGCCTCTAACCCTTTTATTCTCCAACTTTCAAGGCCAGGTCAGAAATACTGTTTCAGATTTCCACGGTTTCCCCAGAATAATATAACATACAACAATTGACTCCACTTTTCTCAATATTCTTATGCGATACAGACTTTCTTCTGAGACAGAGGAATCAGAGAAAACTCCCTCCAACTTAAGCAATGAATCCATTGTTCCTGGAGGGGGATGGGTAACACACACCATCCACTACAAGTTACTAACTGTGATACACCAAAATCTTTTTTCTCTTCTGTTTTGCAACCAAATATGGATCCCTAAAATGACAAGCGTAAGTCAGGAAAATAATTACATGCAATGCGATTTGCAAGTAATATTAAGTTGTAACTTTCTAATTTAGAAAATTAGCAAATATATAAAATTAGCTGTATATGTATGTGTAAAGCTTGACATGGGTTTTTTTTTTTCCTGTTAAAGATACTATGTTATTCTTAGATTATGTTGTGTGTACTCCTTCAGTGTTAAAATGTAATTTTAAGAATATATAATATGGGTTTTAAATATTATATTTGGAATTTTTTAATGACAACACTATGTTGATGTCCACACATCAGACTTTCTTACTAATCACTTCCACTTGGATGTGTCACAGCATCTCAAACTCATTATGCATACAACTTTACTCATCGTCCATCATTAAATCTATTTTTCTTACATTACTATTTTTGAGGGGTAGGACTGTTAATAAGATCATCATTGTCATCCATGTCAAAACATTTGATTTATCCTAAATATTTCTATCTACTCTCCTACCTGAATCCAATAAATATTTACTTCCTCCCAATTCTACTTAAAACAAAACAAAACTCTCAGTCCTGACCATACTGTTCCATTTTCACTTCATTAGTTTCTTTGGGTGTTTATTTTTTCTACCCCATATTATTTTTCAAATCATCTTTCCCAGTGTTGTCGAAGAAATACATATTTTTAGAGAAGAATCACGCTTCTAAAAATCAAATACGATGGTGATGATTCATATATTCAAAATATTTAAAATGTCTCCCTTCCAGATTAACGCCAGACAATGTAGCAGGGCGTATTCAAGACATGAACTTCATCTATACAGAGACTGAAGTTACCTGCAGTGTGCAAAGGCTTCTATTTGTACATGATATTCTCTCTGCCTGGAATGTCTTCTTCCTCCAACCAGCCTCACCCATCTGACTTAAGTCATGAACAAACTCCTAGGTCCAGCTCAAGCATTATTTTTTGGGGGGATACTTTTGCTGGCACCCGCACAAAAAATTACCATAAAATGTGGTAAAAGTTTGATAAGGGGAAGTTCAGGAGATAATGGAAGCATGGAGAAGTAGAATTTAACCCCTACTTAGTTCATCAGTCAGGGTTTAGTGAATGTGATATCTAAGATCTGCAGGATGATAGATGTGGGGTAAGCACAGGTGTTGGGGCAGAATGCTCCACCAAAGGAAGGCGCAAGAACAGAGCTTTGCTGCTACAGGTAACACTGCATACGTTTGGGCATTTGACCGTCATCCTGAAGGTCACCCATTAAAAAGGGAGCATGGAGAATTGATCAGAGTTGGTAATGCTGACGGGTGTCAGAGCAGGTATGCAGACTGTTTTCTATAACTCAGATAAAAGTTCATGCAACTCAAGCTAGGATGGTGGGAATAGTGATGCAAATTAATAACTTTGAGAAACTGATGTAAATTCCACCCCCCCAAAAAGAAATAAAGTAAGGAAAAAGAAAGAGGGAAGGAAGGAAAGAAAAAAAGAAAGAAAAAAGGAGGAAAGAAATCTCAGGAAAAAAGGAAAACATTTGCTCTATTTTTCTTTCCTTTCTCCTTTGCTGAGATAAAATAAAAAGTGTCTACTTTTCTAGAGACCACCAAATCTCTAACATTTGCCATTGCCCTTTTCCTTTGTCAACATGTACTAGGGTTTCTTTGATCATTTGTGAACAAAAGCCATTCAAAGCCAACCCCGAAGCAAACACACAAAGTTATGAAATAGTACTTTGGTGATTAACGGTTTTTGTTTTAATATTTTATTTATTTATTTGAGAGAGTGAGACAGAGAGAGAGAGAGCACAAACAGGGGCAGGGGCAGAGGGAGAGGGAGAAGCAGACTTCTCACTGAGCAAGGCACAACGTAGGGCTTGATGTGGGGCTCGCCTCATGGATCGATCCCAGGACCTGAGATCATGTCCTGAGCCAGAGTCTGATGCTTAACCGACTGAGCCACCCAGGCGCCCTGGTTAGCAATGTTAGTAATGTTTTTGCATTTCATCACAAAGGACAAAGATCATCATTAGATGCCTCCCTACATCTGCCTTTACTTGCCATGACTTTTTCTTTTCTCCTCTCCTTCAAGAGTATAGACCAGCAAAAGTAGGAAAATTGAGAGGAGAAATTAGGGGCAATGCTTAAGTGTGATATCTGTTTAGAACTCTATTCGGGATTATTCAAAGCCTTGCCACACTCAAGAGTAATCTACTTTTAAGACGCGTTCAGGCCTTAGAAGACAACCAAGGCCCTGGAATTAAATAGACCTTCCTGAAGAGCTATATGAACATCTCTTCCGAAGAGCGTGGGTGCCCCACGGATACTATCACTTACCTCTTCACTCCATGCCATTTCAACAGTGCTTTTATTCCACAGGCACTTCCCTGTTTCTCCCCTTGGTTTCCTGTCTGGCTAGTGGTTCTACCTGGTACCTCTAACCACCATATCTTGAATTTCCTCCAACCTATTTTATTGTAATGGAAGAAGTAAAAATATCTTGTTCATAATATAACCAATTTTATTCGAGATATACTTTAAGAATAAATTATGCTTTATAAAATGTTAATTATGTTTAAATTTTCAAAAAATTTAAATATCCTAACTTCTATGCCTATTTATACTGTCCCTCTTCTGTTTCAAATTTATATATATTTCTGAGAGAGTTTTGTTTTGCTTTGTTGTAAATCAAGAGACTGTCACACAAAGTTATATGACTCGAGGAAGGCTTTTCTGTATCACGTGTAGTCCCCTTAAAATGAGGGGCACATGGGTGACTCCGTCGGTTAAGTGTCTGCCTTCAGCTCAGGTCAAGATCCCAGGGTCCTGGGATGGAGCCCCATGTCAGGCTCCCTGCTCACTTGGGAGCCTGCTTCTCCCTCTGCCCCCCCCCACTTGTGCTCTCTCTTTCTCTGTGTCAAATATATAGATAAAATCTTAACAAAGTAAAAAAATAAAAAATAAGTTAAATGAATATTTGTGACAAAATCATAAGTAGAGAAAGAGAAGTTTGCATAAAACAATTACAAACTGTTAAAAATATATGTCAACATTAAAAAAATACATATCTCAGAAAAAGAAAATAAATCTAAATTAAACCTGTCATATTTATTAGCTGAAATAACTTCTTTGCATATCACTCTTAAGAATACTCATAAGTGGTTCCCTTCTGCTTATCTAGAGATGGCTTTTAAATCTGAACATCAACAAAACATACTTTTCCCTTTGTTTTTCATGTAAAGAAAATTATAACAAAATCCATATGAGGAAAACTACAAAACAGATGAATAAAATCAAAGAACTAAATCAACGGAGAGATATTCTCTGTTCATAAACAGCAAGAGTCAATATTGTCAAAATCTCAGTTCTTCTCAACTTGTTCCATAGATTCATTGCAATCCCATCAAAATCGTATCTAGTTATTCTATGGATATTAACAAACTGATTCTAAAGTTTATGTGGAAAGGCAAAAGGCCCGGGTTATTGAAGGAGAACAAAGTTGGAGGACTGACATTACCTGACTTCAAAATTTACTATAAAGCTATAGTAATCAAGATAGTGTTGTTGGTGAAGCCAATATTATAATGGTGAATAAATGTCAGTATATATTTGTCCAAACTCATAGAATGTACAACACCAAGAGTGAACTCTAAGGTTAACTACGGATTTCTTGTGATTGTAATGTGACAATGTAGGTTCATTCCTGGGTTAAAAAATGTACCATTCTGTTGAGTGATGCTGATAATGGGGGAGGCTATACATGGGTGGGGGTTGGGGGTATATGAGAAATCTCTATACTTCTCTCTCCATTTTGTTGTAAATGTATAACTGAGAAAGAAAGAAAGAAAGAAAGAAAGAAAGAAAGAAAGAAAGAAAGAAAGAAAGAAAGAAAGAAAGAAAGAAAGAAAGAAAAAGAAAGAAAGAAAGAAAGAAAGAAAGAAAGAAAGAAAGAAAGAAAAGAAAAGAAAGAAAAAGAGGGAGAAAGGGGAAAGGAAGGAAAGAAGGAAGGAAGGAAGGAAGGAAGGAAGGAAGGAAGGAAAGAAAGAAAGAAAGAAAGAAAGAAAGAAAGAAAGAAAGAAAGAAAGAAAGAAAAAGAAAATAATGTAAAAGGTTTTCAGATGACTTTCTAAAATATTTGACATTGTGAACACCAGGTGGCAGTAGATGCAGCATTTATTAAAAATGAATGAGGGAGGAAGAAAACGATTTTGAACTATATGTATATAAATTAATAGTATATACAGAGTATTCACTGTATGATGCAGTGTGCTAGAATTAGTATTGGGGTACCTCTGAAGGAAAGTCATAAAGATAACTTCATATTTGAGCCTATGGCTTCTATTCAATTAAATCTCATTTGATTACTTCTCTTCATTTGTATCAAAATACATTAATTAGCTATTTGGCAACACCTTCCAGAAGTGGGAGTCATAGAAAAAAATATGAATACATGTTGCTCACAAATAATAATTTTTCTGGAGGTTTTATGTTTCAATAAAAGAATGTTCAATTTAAATCTGACTTAGAAAATTGCACATACTCATATAAAAGAAATCTAAAAGCTTAGAGAAGAAAGGACATTAGAAGTAATTTAGTACAAACCTTCCCATTTATGGAGGAGAAAACTAAAACGCACAGAGGTTAGGAGACATGACCATGGAAAGACACAGTAGTAATTGGTAAATTAGGAAATGGCTTCTGTCCTCTTTCTACTATACTATGAAGTGGTTTAACTCCTCTGCATGCTTGATGTCAGTCAACAGGTTTAATTGTGAATAAATGAACTACTGAGAGCTTTACTTACCTTATGTTCATATTATTCATCTACATTTACCAAATTTAATTTTTAATGCATAATTGTAATGTAGCCTGGCCAGTATTTTCTGAACACATAAATCGTGAGACATAGCTGGTTGCTTAAGCACATGGGCTCCAGAGCCTGACTGCTTAGGCTGACACCTTGCTCTGCCATGTATGAGCTCTGTGGCCTTGGGCAAGTTGTTTAATCTCTCACATGTTAGTTTTTTCACCTGCAAAAAAATAAATTAAATGTGAAAAAAAACCCCACAATAGTGGTAATCAGATCATTTGAAAATCTTGTTTTTCAATGATAAACATTAACTATTATTTACATGATAAAATGTTTCAGGGGGCACCTGGGTGGCACAGCGGTTAAGCGTCTGCCTTTGGCTCAGGGTGTGATCCCGGCGTTATGGGATCGAGCCCCACATCAGGCTCCTCCACTAGGAGCCTGCTTCTTCCTCTCCCACTCCCCCTGCTTGTGTTCCCTCTCTCGCTGGCTGTCTCTATCTCTGTCAAATAAATAAATAAAATCTTTTAAAAATAAATAAATAAATAAACTTAGTACTTAGAATGTGGAGATCTATAAAAAGCAAATAAGGTCTTACAAATACAGGCAAGACCCTTTGAACACTGAAACCTTGCAGACCTCCCCAAGCCTGACCACTCTCAGCTCTCTAAACTTGTGATCCACAGACTGAGAATATTTATTCCATTGTTTTGTTAAAACGAAACAAAATTCAACGAGTACATTTAAAGATCAAATTGGCCTTATTCAATAATTCATGAATCGGACAGCATCCCATCTAGCAAACAGAAAGTAGCTAAACAAAATGGGAGATAGGCAGAAGAGGGGAGGACAAGGAAAGAGATGATTATTTTGTCCTTCTTTGGATCTATCAGATGGATTATCTCACTAGTGCAGACCAGGATATTCCAGATTGACTAGTTTAAGATTATATTTCTGGGAGAGGTTGAAACTCCAATTAAATTAGATATTAAGTCTTGGTTTGCTGACCTGGGACTTAGCACAGGTGACTCCCATTTTAGATCTGTTGATTTTTCCTTTTTTTTTTTTTTAAAGCTTCTTCTTTCTCAAATGTCCCATCCCCATCTTTGCTTTAACAAAGCAAAACTACTACTCTAACAAAACTCAGTTATTACCACAGCCTAGACTCTACAGTCAAATTAGTCAACACTCTACTTCTGACAACAATCAAAATAGCGACAAAAAGGATGCCTATATTTCCAAACTACATTTCATGTCACATAATGGAAGTTTCACTTCAGTAAATGTACTGAAATTAATACATTAAATAGCTGTTATCCCACTTAAAGTAGCAGCTTGTGAAGTTTCATCTTGATTTCACTAGCACTATTGCTGAAATATTTTTAAATTTCTCTTTTGGAACTATCTTCAGGATCTGTTTCATATATCTTTAATGGAAGAAAATTTCTGCTCCTTGAGGATGAACTTAATAAATGTAATATGTTGGATAAATATATTAAAATGCTTATCCAAAGCTAAAGAAGATCACAGCTCCCTACAAATTCCTCTAACTGTAAAGCAATTATTGCATTAATATTATACTGTTTCAAATAATGATGACATATTTATTTATATAGGCAAATTAAAGTCTGGAATGAGAGTAGTCAACCTGTTAAAAAAGGTTGCACATGAAGTTTGGGATTACAGAGATTGTGAATTTTCTATTTTGCATATACACATATATTCTTTGTTCTTCTGAGAATTGCATTTATATACAGTGAATCTTCATTTCTGATACCGTATTTTTCATATGTAGAGGTTCCAATTTGTTGTTTTTATATCTTCTATTTCTCTCCTCATAATGTTCAGATTTTTCTCTATGGTCTTTTTTTTTTTAAAGATTTTATTTATTTGATAGAGAGAGACACAGCGAGAGAGGGAACACAAGCAGGGGGAGTGGGAGAGGGAGAAGCAGGTTTCCCGCTGAGCAGGGAGCCAGACGCGGGGCTCGATCCCAGGACCCTAGGATCACGACCTGAGCCTAAGGCAGACACTTCACGACTGAGCCACCCAGGCACCCCAGATTTTTCTCTATGGTCTTGAGCATACAGAGCACACTTATAACATCGAACCAACCGTCCTCAACTGTTAATTCTATTGTCTTTGCTCTTTCTAGATCTGTTCCTGTTGATTGACTTTTCTGTTGACCATGGCTCATATTTTCCTTCTTTGAATTCCTGGTAAGTTTTTAAGTCTGATGCTAGTCAGTGTTAATTTTACGTCATTAAGTCCTTTAGAAAGTATTGGACTTTATTCTGGCTAGAATTTAAGCAAGTTGAGTTCAGTTGGGTCCTTTTAAGTCTGCTTTTAAGCTTTGTTAGTGTAAATCCAAAGCAACTTTAATGTAAAACTAATATAGCACCATTACAAGACAACACCCTTCTAAGGACTCTCCAATATCTCATGTGTGATGAAATTTTTCAATTTGGTTGGGGGAAACACAAATTATTTCTAACCCATGTGAAGTCTAGGGATTTTTGTGACCTACAGTTTTCCATTAGCTCCTTCCCTAGCCTTAGGTATTTTGGTTCTCACACCACCACGTCAGTATCCACCAAAAACTTGAAGGCACTCCTCTGCAGATCTCTGTATAGGTCTCTTCTCTGTGGTACTCTGTCCTACAAATTCTAGCTGTTTCTGCCTCTCAAACTCCAGTTTCCATCTTGTCAATTCAGGGAGATTGTGGGGCTCTTTTTGTATTTTCCCCTACCTGTGCTACAGTCTGGAAACTAATTTCATGTCGTAAGTTGGGACCATCATAAGACGCACCTTGTTTATGTCCTTTCTCTCGGTGGTCACAGTCTTATGTATCATGTTGCCCAATGTCTAAACACAAATTTTTCATATATTGGGTCACCTAGTCTAGTTTAAGGTTTCTGCAAGAAGAGAACCTTGAGAACAGCAGTTTTGATGAAAAGGCATTCCATAGAAAGCATCTGATCAGCAAAAGTGTTGTTCTGATAAAGGACTCATTGGTGGACTGTTTGACTTAGTGGGAATTCTTCATGAATACTTGACCAATCAATATACTACAAAGCGTCTACTACATGCAAGAAAAAACACGTTGATTTTTCTTCACATGAGTTTACTGGCACAAAAGCTTACACCATGTCAATTTAGAAAAGCCAATACTCTAATGCTGATACATTTAGGAACCACTTTTCTTTCGGTTGTTTCATTCTGCATAATTTGTCCATCTTTCTTATTATTCCAACCTATGAGTGATAATCTTCCTTGTGCATTGAACTGTTTTAATTCTTTAAACAGTTCTCTTTCTCTTTAATCCTAATTTGAAATCTGACTTTTGAAACCTGCTTTTTAGCTATGTATACACAAAAAATTGTAGTTTTCTTTCATTTTCACAACAGCATAATTGTTTTTACTTAACTTAGAGTATTGTCACATAGCAGCTATTAGAAGATAAATATAGACTTATAATAATCCTATTTAATGAGAAAAAAACAAACGCTTCTGGTACTGTACTGTTTAATTTACTGTCTTCATATTACTGCCTATTTCTCTCTCCTCCAGAAACTTTATAGAAGTTTTAACAATTGGAGAGGCAATTGTGGACAAGATAGAAGTGTGGATTTCCATGGTATCACAAAATAAAATAAATTTTTATTCCTATTATGGTTTTGAAATATATTATTAATTTCAACACATAAACATATCTACTTTTTGTGTCCAAATTATAGAACATTATTTATGAATAGCCTTAGGAATTTATTGGTTGTTGGCTGGTTCAACCAGATGTCTTTCCTGCCTCCCATAATTCAAGCCTACCCTTTAATCTTCTCAACAGCACAGGTAACACCATCACTTAATGTTGGATGAACTCTCAGGTATGTTTTGTATAATATTTAATAAGAGTTTCAAATAGTCTTTTCCTGGATTTAAACAGAGACAAAAATCTCAGAGCTGCCAAAAAGGCAATAAAAATACAGACAGCATAGAGTAAAAGCAACAGATTACAAAATGTTTGGGAGACTAAAAATGACACATAAAATATATATGGGGTAAATGGTTGAAAGATAAAAGAGAATTGGGAAGATAATGAATAATATACACCATGCTTTGCCAATGAGCTCATAGGCAAATCCTTCCAGGGATCCTTCAGACAGACCAAGGAAGTTTTGTTTTGGACGACCCACAACAAGAATATAGGTATATCAAGTATAATATGTACTTGTGACTGAACTCTTAGAGTAGAATATGTGTTACTAACACTAGACATCAAAAAAAAAGATAATGTCAAAAAGAAATCCATTTTTATTATAATGATTCATGCATTGATAACAAAAAGCAGCAATGTGATTGCTTTATGATAGCCTAGTGTAATGGATATGATTGCTTCATGGTAGCCTAGTCTATATGCTAATGAATGAATCATTATAAAATTTTTATGGCATACAGTATTACGGTCACAGTCATAATACAGCATTGCAAATGTTAACATTCAAAATTGTTAGGCTATGTTGTGGTTCATCTGGGAGTTTTTTCAAATTGTTGCAAATCTCGAAAATATTTTCATATACATATATATATATATATATATATAAACTGCACATAAGTATACTTATGCAGTTCAAACCTGTGTTGGTTAAAGTTCAACTGCATAGTACACTCATTGATAAAGCATTGTGTATGTTATTCATTATTTTCTTAGTGGCAGAGGTGAGAGGGACATTAAATCTCTTTCCTACCACACTGATGGGAAGTACTTTTTTGTCCACTATTAAAAACTGCTACACTCCATTAAACCAATGGATCACCCAGTCCAATATTCCATCACTATCCTAAGTGATGTTTTCTGGGTAGTGCTATGACAATCACTGAAGGTGACTCTAACATTTTATAATATTCATTCCATATGGTACCATTATTTATCAGTTCATCTTGAATCCATTTTTATCTTCATTTTGCAACATCTCTAGGAATAACAAATCCAATAGACTCACTTTATTTTATAATATGGTACTTTGGTTTTTGATTTGCTTTTCTAAAGTTTTGAGTATCTTGAAATTTGTTGATCAAATCTGTGTTAATTATATTAATAAATTTCATCATTTTAGAGGCACTGATCATTTTTTCAGTTGTCTCACTCAGCTAAAGTGTTTGTGTTCTAATTTATCCTCCTAAGGAAAAATATAACATGATTTGAAATCCTGTGGTTTTGAATAATTTGAATATCATATGATTATTCCCTGACTGATATGAGATCAGATGTCAGAGAGCTTTAAGACGGAGGGTTGACTGAACTCATTTTACTTCTCTGTGACTATGCACTGGACAATTTAATTGAGGAGGGACTTGAACGTGGCCAAAAAAAAAAAAAAAGCAGCATTGAATAAGTCTAATTAAAAAAGGCTGTCACTCCTAGTACAGTTGAACTCTTCTTTCTACATCTGCGACCAATCAAGGAAGAGAAGATGGCTATGATGTGGCATTGAGAATTATCCTCAAGTGACCATGTTCACCCTTCTTCAGTGGAGAGCCTGTGAAACAGAAAGCTTCTTTCCTTCAATAGCACATCTTGCAAGTCAAGAATGTAAGGTCAAGGCCCCAGAGCAAACCTCAGAAGCTCAGTAAGCAGCAGGGATAGGTAAACCCTGGGACTTAATATCCTGTGTATTTACCACTGAGTATCATTTCCACAGTAGAAGGTATGGAAGCAAATAGACTACAGATGCAAATGCCCACCACTTACGTTTATACTATACTGTACACTGTACAATCCGATTTGTCCTCTTTTAAGGCCTGAATCCAGAAATCCACCCTACCCCAACATAATCCTTTGATCTTTCCTTCTGTTTCTCTTTGGGAAAAATAATTCAATCCTGTTTTCATTACTGTTAACTCCCAGCAGGCTGCTGTGGAAAACATACATACATACACACCCCCCCCCACACACAAACATTTTCATAAAGATTCATTTTCAGTGGTTCCTTCCCAGCTCTAAACTCGGAACCTGTATGACTGAAGATGTATCCATAGGAGCGGGTCCAGGTCTGGGAAAGCAGCCTCTACCCCACGTTTCCCTCTCCACCCACAACAACCTCTGACTCCTCACTCCTCCACCTTTGAAAGAAAACGCTTTCTTCGCCTGCCTTGAAGATTCGGCAACCCGAGTGATCTGTTATAAAAAGAGAAAAGAAAAATCGCAGCCTAGAGATAGGTCTTGCGCGGCACCTCTCCAGTCTCCACGGGCAAAGCCTCTGAGAAAGAACCGATTCCTAGTCCTGGATCCTCAGAGCCCGGGGCACAGGAGACACTGGTCGGGCCTTTGCCATTGGTCCTCACCTCCTTGGCCTGGAGCTGTCCTCCGGCTTCCCACCACACCATGCTCAGTGACTTCTCGGAAACGTTAGCAGATTGTGCTGAGCAGGAAGGGAGGAAGGGTGAGGGGAGCGGGGGTGAGGTAAGGGAAGGGCTCTTGAGGCTGCTGAACGGACACACACGCGAGCGTACCCGCGCGCCCACCCGATGGGGTAGAGGTGACTGGGAGGTCGAGACCCCCCTCCCCTGCCTTCTCCCAGCGCACATCGGAGAAGCGGCAGCCTGGCCGCCGCGGCGCTCCCAGCGGCTCCCGCAGGACGCTAGCCCCGGGCGTGGAGAGCGCGCGGCGCTGCCTGGGGAAACGGCGGGGAGGGAGGGGTGGCGGGGGAACCCGCGGCGCGGCTGCCGGGGGAGGGAGGGGGGGCGGGGCTGCCGCTGGTCTGGGCGCGCCCCGGAAGGAGGGGCTCAGTCTCCGTGCTGGCCCTCGCCGGCGCTCTGGAGGCGGGTGTCTGGTTTCCAATTCCACCCTCTCGCCAGGCTGGAGCTGGGCTAACCTGGGTGCCAGCGGCTGAAGGTGGCAGGCTCCCGCTGAGCAACAGGAGCCAAAAAAAAGAGGGAGAAGGAGCAACAGAGAGAACGCCGGTGGGCAGAGACCAGGAGCGAAGAAGGGTCCCTGCAGCGCGCCCCCTCCTCACAGGCCAGACTGTGCGGATGCGCTGGACGGGCATAATCGGCGGGCAAGGTTGCAAGTAAGTGCCTTTTCTGTTGCTCCCCTAGTGTGGCGCACCGGGAAGCCCTCGGTCTCTCGCCGGCGCTCGCCTCAGCCACCACACCCACCTGTGTCCATTTTCCCATCTCTCGGTTTTGGCCACTTGGTGTTACGCCACCTGGAAAGTAGAGAGAAGGGAAGCTGCTGAACGGAGAGGTCCAAGCAACTGGAGAAAGAGGATCTGGAAAGGCACCTATTTCCAGTGCAAGGCCGGTCCTTTGCGGATTTTGACGGTGTGCATTTGCTGGCAGGTTCCGAAAATGGGGAAAGGAAAGACACTTAAACTTGATGGTTTGCGTCCGCTGTTTCTTTATGTTTATGCTAGCGAAACTGTTGGATGGGTTTCAGTTCCAGGGGCAGGTCGTATTCTTTGCGAGAAAAAAGCCTGTGTTGTATTTCCCATCTGCAAAGGGGAGCGTGCAGAACGAGCATAGCGGATCCTACCTGTAGGGACAGCGAAGCAGCTCACAAACAGGAGTTAATAGACAAGACTGCTTGCCCCACTTCTCGACACAGTCCCCCGCCCCCAAACGAATAAACATTTTATAATGAAATTCAGAAAAGATTCAGAATCATTTTAATTTTTTATCGGTCTCAACTGAAACTGTCATTTCTTTAAGGGAAAAAAATAGGTATTTTCGTTACTTGTATTAAAGACAAAAGATCAAAACAAGATTACCAAACTAAAAAACTGTAATGCCAACTTCTGTGATTATAACAAACATTTTACTCATTATTTTAGTGGTTCATTTTAAATTATAGTTGCAGCCTTCCTAGTAATGTTTATCTCCTCTGAAGCTAAGAACAATTTTTTATCTGAGAAGCTTAGGGGAGTTTTTAAAAAGCTAACTTCAATAAGATAAAGACCAGATCAACACAGGCTTTTCAAAGAATGGTGGATTTTCAGTTTCTGTGTGTCAATGTTGGGAGTTTCATTTCTTTTCAGGAACACAGTTAATGTTCTTATCTATTTCTCCTCCTTCCCGGTGGGCAGAAGGAAGACATTGTTTTTCTTTCTTTCTTTCGAGAATTTAAAATATATTTTCATAATTTTTGCTTTAACATCAATAAAACCTAACTATATATAATCTGCAAATCAAGTGCAGTGATTAAATAGTCCATTTTATTAAAAAGTCTTCAAATTCTTTTCCCATTTTTAAAAATAATTAAACTAGCATTCACTTTCTTTGAAACTATGGTAAATAGGATTTAAAAATTTTTATTGATTATTCAAAGCTAGTCTTATCTATTCCTTATCTATGGAGTTATCATGATCGTTAGAATAGCTTATTCACAGAATGCTAGACAAGGTATGACATTTGGTGTAATGGAGAGTGTGCCTTCTATTTAGGCAACCGGTAATAGTTTTGCTTAAGGTAAGTTTTTGCATTTTGTGTATGTTTAAATTACCTGTCTATTGGAGCTTCCCTTTTGGAAGTGAACCATTGTGCAATCATGGGACATAGTGATGTATTTTTACAGAGGTTCAGTATACAATATGTCATGATTCCTATGGTTTAGGGCAGGGCTAACTGGGTCCCTTGGTGAGTCTACAGAAGAAAAATGAGTCAGGTCTGGCTTTCTGCCAAGAGCATCTTATGCCTCATTGTGTCCCCTAGGACCAGGAAATAATCATGGGAACCCTCCAGTGGCAGTGCTTCTGTGTTTTTGCTACCTGCTGCTGAGGTGAGTTTTGGCAGCAAAGAAAAAGTAAGAGATTCAAAGGTGGAATCAGTGGGGTCCTATTCACTTTATTCAATATGACCAAACCACTTTCGTTGTGGCAAGAAAAAAAAAAATAGACTCTTGGATTTTGCATTGATAATAGAAACTAACATTTATCTAATTTCTATTCCTAGTAGATATATGAAAGAATGTGATATGCTGGAAGGACTTATTTGGTATTTTTCTAATCCAAGGCATGACCTTGCTAAGGAGCTTAAAGTTTATTAATATAAATGGATCATTCTAAATGTCATAATGGTATGATTATGTTTTTTTGTAAAACTGTCTTAGATCTTTTCCCCCAATCTTTAACATCTGAATAAATGGCTTCACCATCCAAATGTAGATTGCTCTCTCTTTTCCTCAACACAGCATTTCATCCATAGCTACTCTAGATTCGGATCTATCAGTTTTCTCTTCCAAACGTATCTCTATTTATTTATATTTCTCAGATATATCTCTTTTGCCTTGTTCTCTATGTCTACTATGCGAGTAAATTAGCTCAAACCACCATCATAATTTACCTGGATTTCTGCTACAGGCTTCGTATTAGTCTCTCTACTTCCATAGTTTCCTCCCCTGCAATTCACTCTCCATACACAGCAATACCATCATGCCTCTCCTTAAAAACATTCATTAGCTAACTGCATAGAAAATAAAGGAATAAATGCAGAAACATAGAAATCAATCAACAACAAATTCCTTCTGTTAGCCTACAGCTCTCTCTGATCTGGCCCTTCTTAAACCTCACCGAATCCGTCCCCCTCATTTATATGCTTTCGTCACACTGCTCTTTTGGTACTTGGAAGACATGGAATAATTTCACCCCTTAAGGCCTTTTTAAATGCTGTTCCCAGTGCCTGGACTGTTCCTTTCACTCTTTGAATGGCTAGCTCCTTCTCAAACTTTAAGTCTCAGCTCATAAGTCTCTTCCTCAGGTGATCATTCTTGATCACCTGTCAAAAGTAGGGTTGTCATCTGTAGGTCTCTGTCTTGGTACTTTTTTGTTTCCTTCATGGTGCTTATTATAGCATGCAGATATTTTGTGGATTTGAATATTGAATTCTCCAAAGGCACAGAGACCAAGTCTTGACTGTTGGCCCAGTGTCCAGAACAGTGCCTGGCATGAAGTAGTGGGGGGTTCCTAAATATTTGTGTAAATAATGAATCACAAAGATATGACTTATTTCACCATAGAGCACATCAACCCAGTCAATTTCTGCATTTTATGATTCAATTTCTTTTTTATTTGTTGAGCATCTGGTACATTTACATCCCTGCACTATGATTTTGAGGAAGTAAAATATCCTGAGATGTATTCCCATCTTTCAACAGTGTAGGCAATAATGTGTTCAAAGGTAAGTAGATTATAGCATATTTTTAGGAAAGCAATGACCACAACTGGATTAAAATATATTCTGAAGGCAAATTGGAGTGCATAAGCCAATGTGACTTTAGTATGAGTGACTTCTAACATGCAATGATGACCTTATTGGGTTTAATTCTGTATCTTTTGCCAGGAATTTGAGGGTCTCTCAGTAATCACTAAATTTAAAATGTTGTTTTGTAATGAATATGGATAGTTGAATGAGCTCAGTTGATGGAAGTATATTCAAATGAGGCTGAGGCCATAGATCTGGGGCCAGCATGATCCAAGGTGTGTTTACTCCAGGTTCAAGGGGCAAATTATCTCACTAATCCAAAGTGTCCACTCAGGAAGGTTCAGAGAGACACTGTGGGCTAATCCGTGAAGATCTATCACTATTATTGGGTGTGAAGGAAAGGAGGCTTCAAAATTCATGCTGATTAATGATAGTGTCATATTTATGCTAGAATTTATACAAATATACACACTTTTTATGGCAATAAGTCCGCCCATTATTTTTTTGAGTCTGTATTTAAAGATATTAAACATTTTTAGTATTAACATGTGGTTGAAATTGTAGCTTTCAGTTAGGCAAGCAGCTTTGATTTTATTTTTCTAATCTAGCGAGTGACCAGCCACCTTGTTGATTTTTTTTTCATATAAAGAATTTGGCAATCATATTTCTTCTGGAAGGACTAAACTATTTCACGAATTGTCACCAGAGGTTTTGTTAAATTTGTTACTAAAGTGGCACGTTGTGGTTGTCATGGGTTGGAGTGCCTCCATGTACTAATTGAAGCTGTTCCTCTGTTTTACATGTCACAAATTAGCTAATTATTCTTACGCAGAGGTATTATAGCTTGCTTCTTCAGAACTGTGTAAGTTAGAATACCCCTTAAGATGGCAGTTTCGTAATAAAATGGATCTTATAAGATTGTATACAAATAATTTCCGTTTGAGGATTTATGGAAGACCATTCACAGAACGTGGGTAGACTACTTTTGGAGAATGTGAGAGAACAGTTTTGGTATCTTGCCATACTGCAAAACAAAATTTCCTCATTGAAGGTCTCACTGGCTCTTCCCCCTCTATGTACAGCTGGAAGGAAATGGCTTTAGGCAACAGGGAAAGCCATCAGCATTTGGCAGCCAGAGGTAGAATAAACTTTGGAGGAGCAAAACTCTTCTGGGTGGTGAGGAAAAATGCCAGACCATGATAAAGAGAGACAGGAGGTTGGAGTGCCTTGAACAGTGCCAATAAATGTAGTCTGCGACACACAAATTTGAGTTGACATTATATATACAGTTGAATTATTTGATATCTTTTTAGCCACACTGAAAAGAGTTCTTTCTTCTTTTGTCTTTAGAATAACAACTGTATTTGAAGTGAAAACATGCTGTTATTGCTTCTTTTATACAGGAAATGGATTACCTTTGGATTTTTAAGGTGATATAACAGGGAGCCAAAAATGCCATATATTATTATTAAAATATACAATTTCTTTAATTGTAATTTCATTGCTATTCATTTTATGATTTCCTTTTGTTGTGTCAAGTGTTTGAGAGACTGCTATTATTGATTATAAATTTCTTTAAAATGTCTCCTTGGATTTTTTACAAAACTTTCTGAATCATTTACCAAAATACAATAAAACTAATTGCACCTGATTGTTCGCTTGGACATTTAGAGGGAGTAAGTATGCTTACCATCTCATTAACCTACCATCTCTGCTCTGAATATATGCCTTTTTTCTATCCCTTTTTCTCTTTTGTACATATCATCTTCTGAACATTTGAGATGTATGCCAGTAATACAAATTTTGCTCCACTGTTTGGTCAAACTATTAACACAAATAATTGGAAAAGGGAGCTTCTAAAGAAGGATTAATAAGATTAGACAGATGCATTAAAAAATAAGCACAGAACATTTCTGGAGAGATTTTTAATGAAATTTTCTATGTGTTATATGCCAAACTAGACATCCTGTGTCATCTGATTATTTTCAGAAAATAGGGGTGATTTCATTAGATGTAGTATCTGTCAACTGGACTAGTTGCTCATAAACTGTGTATCTTAGAATCTAAGTAATTATTTTCATCTTCTTGAGAGCCTATAATTAGAAATTCAAAAAAGAATTAAGTAGTAGATATGAAAATGCATACAGAAAAGTAAAATGGGAAAATCAGAAAAATTTTATATGATAAAGAAATATCCTCTTATTTATTGATTTAACTCCACTAAGTGATTATTCTTTCAAGTCCAGTGGACAATGCTTCCTTCAGGGTTTAGGGTAAGGGTAGCTTATTAACTGTATGTACATTTTTAATAAGATACATAGAATATTTTATTGTAAATTATGCCTTACTTTGCTTTCTCTGGATAATGATATAAAATTAGCATTCCATATAGATGAATATTATGGGACTAATCTTTATAGATGATCCTTTCATCGAATAAAATATAACAAAGTTTAAGTGATGATTTCTCCCCCTTAACAAAACACATATTCTTGTTACCCTGGACAAACTTGGCTCATAGTAATTTCTGTAAGGAGAAAAGAAATAGCATCTTTAAGGGTCATGTGGGAGCAAGGTTCTTACAATCTCATGAGATCATCTGATAGACTTTCAGGAATGAATGTTTATAGTATTGTTACACAGAGACATTCTTAAAAATTCAAATTACATCCTTACTGTATTTCAGAATATTTATAAAATATTTTTATAAAGGGCTAAAAGCATAGAGCAACAAATTTGTATTCATGTTGGTGCGGTTAAAATGTGTTTTTCTAGGTATTTCTCTTGCTTTATATGTGGTCTTAGCCAAATACTGTTTCTCAAATGCAACTTCAGTGTTTGTAGAATTGGAAGTGTCTACTTCTAAGGGGTTTTATACAAATAAGTTTTCTATTTAAAAAAGTCATTTCAGTGTTTCACACATGATAAGGAGGTGTTCAATAATGATAGACATTTGGTACATATATCAAATAATATAATATAATCAAAATGTATTCTATTTTGAATGCAAATGGTACAGCATTTAAAGTGCACTCTTGTTAACATTTACTTCTAATCCTATTTTAAAAGACAGTTCTAGTTATGCATCTCTAATAGGACCATTCCATTTTTAATTCTCTGTTGGTAAAGTTGTCAGTAATAAGCTATTACAAATTGTTGATGTGCACGTATCGAATGGTGCACTGGGTGTTATACGCAACTAATGAAGCATCGAACTTTACATCGGAATCCGGGGATGTACTGTATGGTGACTAACATAATATAATAAAAAATCATTTAAAAAAACCCAAATTGTTGATGTGAAGTATCTAAAAACTTATAAGTAGGAAAACATGAAAGAAGTGTCTAAAAATCAAGAATTTGTTAACTATCCAATTATGTTTTCTTTCTGTTTTTGAACCTGATCCATCAGACTTTTTCATTAGTAGAGAACAGTCAGTAGAGATGACCTGCCAGATATCCTAATAATGCATCTTAAAACTATCTACTTTGATAGGAATTTTTTAAAGAGCATATCATGAAATTTCTCACTTATGTGTGAAATCAAACTTACTCTAGTACTTCGATCATCAGGAATGTAACTCTGAATTTTTAAATCAGCAAATAAGATGTCTGAGCCTGAAGGAAGTATTTGCCAGTATGGCCATTCACTTACTTTATTTCATTAGTGATCATAAACAAAATCCAGAATCTTGCAAAGGAAATCATCAAACTAAGGGTAGTAAATGAGTTGGTTTTATTTATTGTTTTCTTTAGCAATCCACAATTCTTCTCATTTATAATGAATAATAGACTATGCATTGCCAAGAGGTGGGTCATGGCAACATTATGAAGACAGAAAATGAATATATGAACAGGTACACTGTCATAAAGAAAAATATGAATAGCACCATTTACATATTGTTAAGATTACTGATAATAACATTAACTTAACAGCCTCAAATATGGAGCTCTCTTTTTTTTTTTTTTTAAAGATTTTATTTATTTATTTGACAGAGAGACAGACAGCCAGCGAGAGAGGGAACACAACAAGCAGGGGGAGTGGGAGGAAGAAGCAGGCTCCTAGTGGAAGAGCCTGATGTGGGGCTCGATCCGATCCTGAGCCGAAGGCAGACACTTAAAGACTGAGCCACCCAGGCGCCCCCCTGGAGCTCTCCTTTTTGCCAAGCAGTTCATTAAGGGATCTTCAAATGCTCCTTTTAAATCCTACAACCACCTCTTGAGGTGGGAACACTAAGACTCAGAAGTTTGCTAGCCTTCCCAAAGACTTGCAGTGATCACTAACCCGAGAAACGTGCACATTGTTTTTAGAGGCAACAAAATTGTGTTTATCCTATGAATGCGGTTGTACATATCCCACCCAAATATGCCTAGTGGTTACATTACCAAAGATTGAAGTCTTTTCAATCCATAATGGAGCTGAAATAATCTCCATTAGCAATTAAAGTGGACTATGTAATTACAACATTAGAGAATAAGACAGATTGAAGATTGTTTAAATGTTCATCTTGAATACTGACTCTTGAGTAATGTATTTGTGTTAAACCAAAGTTGAGATTAAGGTGGAAGTCTTGAAGGCATTATGATATTATGAGATGTACCAATACATTTGAAGTGTTTTTGAGGTTGTTTTAAAAGTTGAGTGGCTTTGCTTTCCTGGTCTAGGGATGTCATTGTATTACTCTGATTTGGCCACGATCAGAATGTTCTGCTTGTTTTATTTTGAGGAAATCAAAGGAACTTTCCCAACATAGACGAGTTTGAAAGAAAAGGACTAGTGCCATTAAAAGGGATAAGTGTGAAATGTCTAGGCCTCAAATATGAGTGAAGAAATGGTAGTAAATAGGGAATGAAGCCACATATGAGATCCTGTGTGTTAGGGGACAGAGAAGTAGAGAAAGCAAAGTGACCTTGTGCAGGGTTAGGAAAGAAGAAGATAGTGTTCATCTAAAGTTCTTATGCCCTAGAAATAGAGAACATAGATAATTAGAGGAGTACAAATATTTTTAGTACCCCAAATTTGTACACTCAAATGTAATCTAAATCGTAGTACTTATTGTCACAAAGAGACAGTGATTTATGTCAGTTAAAGTGTTTAACATTAAGGATTCAAGGTGTTTACTCTTAAGAGTTTTAAAATATTTTGGAAAATTAATTTATTTTGCCTTATATTTATAATTGTCTAATGCAAATGATCTTTAAATATCTAGCGTCTACTTAGATACTGTACTTTGAATGGGGTGTATAAACATGACAATTGGAACCTTGAGTTCTCTGATACATCTGAGTTCTAATGGTTGTTGACTGGCAGCTTGTCCACTAAACTGTTAAGGTTTTCAGGGTAGAGACCATAGCTGTTCATATTGGAATCCTGCATGGTGACTTATATGCAGTCATTCTCAATACAGATTTGCTGAAGAAATGAATCATATTTATTACACAAATATATGCTTAACTCATTACAAATAGCTCCTTTTCACTGAAACTTACTTTCTAAGTATGTGAGAGAAATAAGTTAAGATGAGTTTAGTAATTTAGACTTCTCAAACCCAGCTTTTTATCATTACTAGGTCATGATGAAACAGTCGTATTTCTTCTTTCTTACTCAGGAAAGGAATAGCACTCCTGCTTATTTTTTTGCCACAGTTTGGGTTCATCAATTCTAGATGACAATATTGAGCTTTCTTTGCATAAAAGAGCCAAAATGTTTTAACATGTACTCAATTTGATGCACTACAAAGACTGACACCCCGGTCCTTTCCTAACAGTGAGAGTTATCTATCGGAGGATTTGCTTAAGAAGTGGACTGTAGTCTAACAGTTAAAAAAAAAAAAAAGTTAAAACTGAAATTTCCAACTGATTTGTCTTGAGCTGGTGATCAATCATTAAGTTGTATCTGGTTGGCCTCCAAAGTGTGTAGGTCAGGAGTTGGCATCCAAATTGAAATCAGTGCCATTGAGGTTTGTGGGGAGGGAGAGCCTGGCAGGGATCCCAAGGGTAGCGGTAAAGGGAGGTTGAGTGGCTCCAGGTCAGAACAGCATCACTGTTCTCAGCATTTATGTCTCTGCAATTGAACAGCAATACCTCCTTTCCTTCCGTCTTCCTTTATTCACTCTCTTCCTTTAGCGGGTATTTACTGAGTACCTAGCTACTCAGGCACCTTTTGCAGATGGTGTAGATATAGCAGTGAACAGAACATGGAGGTTTCATGCTCGTTTTGAGATAGCTAATGAGAAATAAACGGAAATCACTATCTGTATGCTGTGGAGATACAGACAGCTGGACAGAGAGAATTGAGGGAAGGAGGCGTTATTTAAAAAGGGTGGTTAGAAAAACCTTTTAGAGGCGATATTTGAGCAGAGACCTGAAGGAGGTAGGGAAGTGAGGGAGCTGCGGAAACAACAGGAAAATCATTCCAGTCACAAGAAGAGGCAATTGCACCAGCCTGAAGGCATATTTGATGTGTTTATGGAAAAGCAAGGAAGTCAGTATGGCTGAAGTGCAGAGAGCAAGGTAGAAAGTAGAAGTTGTGGGACTTGTCTTAATTTGGGAAAGGTTACTAAGTCTGCCTAGAAGTCTGTATAATGAGCAAATGCTTCAGTGACCAGCACAGGACACACTGTGGGGAGATGAATTGTGCCTTTTTTTTTTCTTTAAACTGGATCCCATTCTGAATATAGGTACCACACAATCCAAATAAATATTTGGGAAACTCCTAATTTCCGTATAAAATTAATCTTCTTGCCATTTCTTGGTGATTTATATGTAAATGTCTTATATTCTCTAACCATCTGCAGTGAATTAGATTCTTAGAAGCCCTTATTACCGTTTGAGGACAAAAGGGCTCACATGACAGAGGTTACAATTGACAGTATCTTTAAATGTTTAAATTCAAGAAACTAAAACATGGTGAGAATGCAGTAATATTTTGCATATTTTGATTGGTTTTTTGGTATCTATTGTGCAATTTCTTATGAAATACTGGTACTGCATAGATAGAAAGGAGTATTGCCTAGCAAAATAGATACCAAGGAAGCACACATGTATCCTGTCAAACCTGACCCCCTGCTAACTGCTATGACTTTGGTATTCTATCAACTCTCTCTTTCTTACCGTTTTCAGCAAATTCTTGTGAAACAAAAAAAAAA
Source organism: Ailuropoda melanoleuca (assembly GCF_002007445.2). NCBI lineage: Eukaryota > Metazoa > Chordata > Mammalia > Carnivora > Ursidae > Ailuropoda > Ailuropoda melanoleuca. The sequence goes on along the minus strand of NC_048219.1, from coordinate 135,621,658 downwards.
ATTAATTGTGGACAATATTTATAACATAAACATTTGCCACTTTAACCATTATTAAGTGTATAATTCAGGGTTATTAAATACATTCACATTGTTGGGCAACCGTCACCACCGTCCATCTCCAGAACTTTTTCATCATTCCATCCTGAAACTGTGTAGCATTAAACAATAACATGTTACCTTGCTAGCCCTACCCCTGTCCCTGCTAATCACCATTCTACTCTCTTTACCCATGAATTTGATTATTCTAGATACCTCGTGTAAGTGGAATCATATAATATTTGTCCTTTTGTGTCTGGCTTATTTCACCTAGCATAATATTTTTCAGGTTCGTCGATGTTGTAGCATATGTCAGAATTTCCTTCCTTTTTAAGGCTGCCTAGTATTTCATTGTATGTAGAGATGACATTTTGTTCATGCACCAGTTGATGGACGTTTGGGTTGCTTTTACATTTTGGTTATTATGAATAATGATATTGTTGTGAACATTGGTGGACAAATATCTGATCACATCCCTGCTTTAAATTGCTTGGGTATTCCACAAGTGGAATTGCTGTATCATATGATAATTCTGTGTTTCATTTTTTGAAGAACTGCCATGCCATTTTCACTATTTTGCATTCAGCTTCACTATTTTGCATTCCCACCAGCAATGCACATGGGTTTCAGTTGCTCCACACTCTCGCTAACATTTTCTCCTTCTTTTTTTAAATAATAGCCATTCTACTGGGTATCAAGTGGTATCTCATTGTGGTTTCTTTTTTTTTTTTTTTTAATTTATTAATTGAGTTGAGAGAGAGAGGGAAAGAACACGAGCCAGGGGGAGGAGCAGAGGGAGAAGCAGTCTCCCTTTTCAGCAGGGAGCCCAATGTGGGGCTCCATCCTGGGACTCCGGGATCATGACCTGAGCTGAAGGCAGCTGTTTAACCGACTGAGCCACCCAGGTGCCCCCTCACTGTGGTTTCTATTTACTTTTCTGTGATGATTGGTGAAGTTGAATATCTTTTCATGTGTTTATTGACCATTTGTACACATTCCTTGAAGTCTATTGAAGTTCTTTTCCCATTTTTTAATAGTTATTTGTTTTTGTTGTTAAGTTTTGGGAATCCATTATATATAGTGGATATTAATTTCTTACCAGATTTATGATTTGCAAATATTTTGTCCATTCTCTGGGTTGCCTTTTCACTCTCTGACAGATTCCTTTGACTCACAAGTTTTCAATTTTGACGAAATCCAGTGTATCTGTTTTGGTTCTTTTGTTGCCTATGCATTTGGTGCCAAATCCAGGGTTTTAAAGATTTTCTCTTACGCTTTCTTGTTATAGTTTTATAGTTTCAGCTCTTACATTTAGGTCTGTGATCCATTGGATCCATTTTTTTTTTTTTCAATTCCCATAGACATTAGAGAGTCTAAGAGTCTCCAACTTCCCTCTTTCTTTGTTTCGCAGAGTCTGGTTTTTTTGTTTTGATTTGTTTTGCTTTTGTGTTGTGTTTTGTTTTTTTGTTTTTAAGATTTATTTATTTATTTTAGAGAGAGAGAGAGAGAGAACATGTAAGAGTGCATAGACATGGAGGGCAGGGGCAGGGAGAGTCCCAAGCAGACTGTGCACTGAGCATGGAGCCGACATGGGGCTCCATCTTATTACCCTAGATCAAGACCTAAGATCATGACCTGAGCTGAAACCAAAAGTTGGAGGCTTAACCCACTGCGCCACCCTGGCACCCCTCCTGGGGGGTTTTTAGCTCAAATATTCCTTACTCCTTCCTTACTCAGAGTAAGGTAAATATTCCTTACTCTAAATATTTACCTTTCCTTACTCTGAATATTTACCTTGCTTTTCAATAGCACCCTTAATTCAATTTTTTCTTTCTTGTATGCTAGGATTAAAGTCCTTGAATTATTGGAAGAATATGCTAGCAACTTAGGGAGATTCCTGATACAGAAAGAATATCATACTCTTCTGCTCTCTGATTGGGTTTATTTATCCTTTTGACGAGTCCTATTATTGAAAACTATTTGGGTTTGGTCTCTTCCTATATAGTCTAGGAAGTTTGATTCTTGCTAACTAGTTAATAAATTCAAGAACCGTTTATATTATAATCCTCAGTATTAGATGATGTGATTAAGTAGAGCAAGAATTCTGTCTTGCTACAGTTAAATCTCCTCCGATCCTAGTGCAATGTTTTACAGAGTACTAAATAATACTTGAGTGAGTAAACAAATGGGCAAGTAAATGAAAAAGAAAGACCGTCTTGTTTTCTTAAGTATTTAGTAAGTGAATGACTTCTTTTTAGAATCTTAGATTCATTTTAATAAAGCAAGTTTAAAAATCTTTCCCCTATTCCTTAATTCTTATGAAGATACAAACTTCTCAATCAATTTTGCTAGAAGTGTTTTTAGAAGAGTTTGCTACTGAGAAGTGAAGTTTGAGGGTTAGAGTTTGTACCAGAAATATTTTTTGTTCCATTAGGTCGTCCTTGTGGAGGTTAAATCCCATAGGCAGTACCTTTTCCCCTTGGGTAGCTACCAGCAAATGAAAAATGGTGACTATTTATGGCAACTCAAGGTCACTGAGTATGGTTTACATTGTCATGAAAATATCACATGTGAACATCTTTTTGCTTATAAACAGTTCAGTGAACTAATTAGAATAATAAAAGAAGTAAAGCCTATAAATAAAAATTAAGTACCTTTGCCTTTGAATTGTTTTAGACTGTTTTTTTTTTTTTAAAAGATTTTATTTATTTATTTGACAGAGATAGAGACAGCCAGCGAGAGAGGGAACACAAGCAGGAGGAGTGGGAGAGGAAGAAGCAGGCTCATAGCAGAGGAGCCTGATGTGGGGCTCGATCCCACAATGCCGGGATCATGCCCTGAGCCTAAGGCAGACACTTAACTGCTGTGCCACCCAGGCGCCCCTAGACTGTTTTTGCCTCAATATTCACCTTATCTCAGAATCCAAGTCTCCTGGTCACATATGTACTGGAATATAAATTTGAGGAAGGATAAGAATTGTTTTCTTCCGACTTACCTGTCACTCTGTGGCCGCTATCTAATCTGGAATTTTATCCACTCTTCTAAGTCTGTTTGGTATTCTGAAAATCGTGTCTCAAAATGGTGAAAAGTAAGAAATGCTATCAGACATTTGATGAACCCCTTTAAAAAAATAGTCATACCCTTCGTCTTCTATCTTTCAAACAATAACAACAACCTCAAAAGAGAATACATTTTTAACATTATTACATGTATGTATTTCATCATATTCCCAGATTAAGTTCAGGGCTACTAAATGCCTCACCATAATCTTGGCCTCTGGTTCCAAGAGGGAGTAGAGAAGTATGAAACACAGAAGTTCCTCTGTCGATGAACGTATTTGTTTGCAAAAGGCTAGTTTGTCAATTTATGTTACTTCTTCCATAGTACTTCCTTCCCCTGCTGATATCACTCTAAAGGAATGTCTACACCAAAATTCTTATCAAGTAGATGACAACCTTTCTCGATGATGTCCACAGATTATTCCAAAGAATCCCTTGGCATGCATACTACTTAAATCACTTGTTCTGATATTGAATTCAAGGGCCCTTCACTATTGAACCATTCCTGGGCTGCCAGGAATATTTCATCAACAGCTGTCACTATGCTTGGATTTTACCTTCCTAAATGTATACCTAGCTTTCTCTTGCTTTGTCCATTAAGTTTCTGATGAAGAAAATCCTCTGACCCATGCTAGAAAGTTTTCTCCTTTTGTTTTTTAAAATAATGTTTCTTTGTATCTTCCTGGATGTTACCTAGGCTCAGCACTTTAAACCATCACATGATGCTGCTCAGTCCTAAGGCTCATTTTTACTGTCAGATGATTATCTTGTATGCTTTTGCCATATTCCTTATTTTCTTATACTTTCAACAATCTTATTATTTCTACTTTGGTTTCAAATATTACAACACATTCCCAGCATGTTTGCATTTAACAACCCTGATAGATTTAATAATTTTTGTCACCACTTAAGAACAATGCACACATTCTGCATGCACTGCATGGACTTAGGAGCCTTACACTGGTAGCAGCTGAATGGCCGTGTGTGATATATATTGCCATCCGTTGGTTAAAAGCAGTGTAGTTCTGGTTTTGCAATGATGGTAGTTTTCTTTTATTTAAAATATCCTAAGTTGAAATAAATATCTTTAAGAAGATCCTGTATATGTGATAACAAAACTTTATCTATTATGAAGTCACCACATTTATTCTCCATTCTTAAGAACATTAGGTAAGCAAAATTAATTTATAAGAAAGTTGATAAAAATCACTAATAATAATGGTTAGAATATATTACACACTTAAAATGTACCAGGAAATGTGCTTAATGATTAAAATGCAGTGTGTCATTTTTTCCCATAGGATAGGGATATCCTTATAGGATAATTATTTTCAACCCTGTTAGTTTATGATGCAGAAACCAAGATTTACAGAGGTTAATTTACTTACTCACAGACACAAGTTAGTAAGTAAAAGAGATGAGATTTGAACCCAGGTCTCTCTCACTCTGGAGCCACAAAATTAACAACTCTATTATGCTGTCTTCCTATTTTACTGCAGATCTAGATTTTAGATTAAAGCCACTAACATCTTAGGAAAATTAAATACACCATAAGCAACCCTTAAGATTTTAATGAGGTTTTACTTTAATGCACTAATTCATGGTTTATCGTTTAAAAATTGCAATATAGGGACATTGGGGTGGCTCAGTCAGTTAAGCCTCGTGTTCTGCTCAGGTCACTATCCCAGGGCGCTAGGGTTGAGTCCCACATTGGACTCCTTGCTCAGCGGGGAGCCTGTTTCTCCCTCTGCCTGCTGCTCCCCCTGTTTGTGCTCTCTCTCTCTCTCTCTGATAAATAAATAAAATCTTTGAAAGAAATAATAAAGTAAAAATTGCAGTAGATATGGGGAGAGATGATAATATTGCTAGTATTTATTTAGCCTATGCATGGTGGTAGGTACAGAAACTGTTTCTGTTCTTCCTAATAATCTTGTAAGGTAGATATTTTCTCTGCTTCATTTTTGAGGAATTTTCATAATGCCACAGAGCTCCTTAGGTATTATAGTTATGGGATTCAAACCTAAATCTGCCTGCCACCAAAGCTGTTATGCCCTTTCTCCTAAACCGTGTTGATGTTTTGGGAGAAGTGGATACATGCATAATCAGGGAGTAGAAATGCACTCTCTATATAATGCTTTATAACAAAGTGTACAATGTCTTCTACAGCCGTACTTTAGTGACCTCAGAGGTTATTTAAGTTTGTGATGATTTGGGCTCTCAGGAAAGGGTTAATTCTGACTAATAGAGACGATTTAATATGGGTTAAGAAACATTTTCCTTTTTTCTTCATATATCATGCGTAAATGGAACAACATGAATTTTTCTATTAACAATTCCAGATATGCCAACAATCATTGACAATAAACATAATTTCCCCCAAAGTAATACACTCCTTAATTTCTTATATACCTGAGGAAAACTATATTTATAAGCCCACAAATAGATTAAGGTATAATATAAATAATCGTTATAGTGTATTATGAAAGACCCAGATCACAATATTTTAATACTTTTCTTCATCAAAGAGTCTCAAAACAAATCCCTATCCATCTGCAACTCATAATATAAAATCACATACACACCTTAAGTTGTTGTGCTTTTTTGCATATCAGTTGTTCAAATACTATAAAATTTGAGTGATTTTGGGACGTGGAATATTGAACTACTCTTTTGAAGTGATTAGACTAGTCATTGTCATCCCCGAAATTATGCATCTCTAAGTAAAGATAATTATTTAAAGAATTTATGAATATGATTACCATGGTGCTAAACATGAACGATGCAATGTTAAGAGTTCAGCAGTCAGGAAAGTGATTAATTAAAATGATTGGTTACTTAGTCATTGATTATTTAATTTAGAGATAATGTACTTAACATGAGAGGCTCTAAAGTGGGTAGCCATCTCTGCCCACTTTTCTTATTATGATGGTATATTTTGTATTTATGATCTAAAGAGAAGGTATTAAGAAAAGGAGTTCCAGCATGTAAAGATGGCAGTTCTTTTTAAGTTAACATAAATTGACTGCATCCCGATGAAAACAAAAATAGGATTTTTGAAATTAAATTTCACAAGTCTAGTTATCTAGGACAATATACACAAGAAAGAGTAATATCTGATAAGGCTAACCCCATTAAACATTAAATCATCTTATAAAATTAGAATAATTAAAATGCTGTGGTATAGATAAAATATATAGTGCAATGGAAGAAAATATAATGTCCAGAAAGAGACATAATTATATATGAGAATTATAAATGGCATCTCAAATAGGTGGGAGTAAATATTAGTTAATAAGTATCATTGGGACAACTGGATAGCCATGGAGATAAAGATAAATTCAGATCGTTACTTCATAGCTTAACCCAAGATACATATCAGATGAATCAAATATTTAAAATATAATATAAAAAGCACAAAGAAAAGGAAACGTTAGTAGAAGAAAATGTGTAGATGGGGCATCTAGGTGGCTCAGTTAGTTTAGTGTCTGACTCTTGGTTTCAGCTCAGGACATGATCTCAGGGTGGTGAGATCAAGCCCTGCATCAGCCCCTGCGCCCAGTGGGGAGTCGGCTTGAGATTCTCTCCCTCTCCTTCTGCTCCTCTTCCCTTTCTAAAAGAAATAAATAAAATCCTTAAAAAAATTAGAAGAAAACATGTAGAATTTTTTCAAAATCTTAAAGTAGAAATTTTTTTCTAAAGTAGTGTAAAAACAGTAGTCATTAGAGAAAGGATTGTTGAATTCACTTTAGTAAAATAGTAAATGCATCAAAGGGCAAAATCTATCATAAACCAAAAACAAGAACAACAACAAAAAACCCCAGCAAAGTGATAAAAATATTTGCATCTTATACTACAGAAAAGAGCTAATTTTATTATTTTATGATGAGTTCTAGATTAATAAGAACAGTATAATAGCCCATTATAAAAATGAACGAAGGCTATGTACAGAGAGTTCACAGAAAGGAAGCACATTTTAAGGATATGAAAAGAACCCCAACCTTATTCATAAGAAGAAATGCAAACTGAAATAATAGGAAGTTATCATTTCCCACTTCTTAAAATAGCAAAGGTGAAAAAATTTTTATAAAACACCAAGTTGAGGGGGTGTGCAGACAATCCCTGACCTATTGTTTATGGGGAGCGTAAATTGGTAGAAGCTCTATGAAGATTAACTCGGCAATATGATCTTCTCCAAATTAAAAATGCAGATACAGTTATGACCCAGAGATTTTACTATCAGGTATTTATCTCACAAATATAATTTCATATTGTGAGGCTGTGTATGAGAAGATAATCATTGTGGCTTTGGGAAACAACCTAAATGTTCTGCGAGGAGGAATGGCTAAATAATTTTGGCATATCTATGCAAATAGGAATTATGAAACTGTTGTAAAAAGAGGGGGTGGCTCTATACATATGAATACAGAAATATTTCCAGGTTATATTTTTAAGTGACAAATACAAAATGTAAAGCAGTGTGTATACAGGGTATTATTTGTGTGGAAAGGAAAATTAATAGGTGTATATGTGTTTATAATAACACATAGATGGATACACAAGGGATGGGTACCAGTGGTTCCCTCCAGGGTAGGAATCTGGGTAGCCGGCAAACCAGGTAGAGAAAGAGAATTACTTTTCTTTATACATCCTTTTGAGTTTCGTGGCTATATTTATTTTTCCACAATAAACATAAGAATGGTATTTAGGCAGGGCACCTCGGTGGCTCAGTTGGTTAAGCTTCTGCCTTCATCTCAGGTCATGATCTCTGGGTCTGGGTCCGGGGATCCAACTCCGCAGTGGGTTCCCCACTCTGCAGGGAGCCTACTTCTCCCTCTCCCTCTGCCTGCTGCTTCCCCTGCTTGTGTGCTCTCACTCTCTCTCTTTCTGTCAAATAAATAAATAAAAGTCTTAAAAAAAAAAGAAGAATGCTATTTAGGGGGAAAAAATGAGAGTCATAAACTGGCAGTTTTGGCCCAACTTTTCAACTTAAAAGTGTTCTGTTCTTGGAGTTACTAACTGCTCTGAAGCTTAGGATTATAATCAAATGATAGGTCCTCAAAAATATATCTAGAATGAATTTGAATGAATGAATGAATGTATGATGCATGTATAAGTATTTGCAAACTATAATGAGTATAAAAATATATAATATTGTTATTTGCCTTATTTAAATTAGTCATATGAATTAAAGACATTTCGCTAATCAAAATAACAAATTCAGAAAATATAGTACAGAAGATATGAGGAGGTGTGTTACCCAAACCCTGAGAGAAGAGGAAAAGTTTAGATGGTTCCTTTTGAGGTAAAATGAGTAACCTCTCCCAGACTCAGATAAGACTCCAGGGATTGTGTGAATATCACATTCCTAGTCCTGTGCTTCCCAGAAATAGATCTTGAAATAAAACTCTGCTTTCACACTATGAAAAAAATACATATGCACAAAGGTGAGAATATTTTAATTATAAAGTAACTGTATAGTTCTTTTAAGTAGTAATTACATGTTTTTATTTATTTTTAAAAACCAGTTTTACCAAAGACAAAAATTTAAAAAATAATGAACTAGCAAAAAATAAATAGAAACTTTTGTGAGAAGGGATCAATATTCTTAGCATAAAGAGACCCCTTATCAAAAGAAGAAAGTAATGAATACTCCAATAAAAAAGGACCAAGAAAATAAACATATTTATTGAAGAAGAAACAGAAATGTTCCATGGAATGTACATTTAAAAAAATATTTTCTCCATCAAATTGGGGAGCATTTTTAAATTGCTATGCTTAATATTGTTTAGGTATGGAAAAAAATATATGCTTATATATTGTTAGAGAGAACATAAATTTTTATAGCTTTCTGGAAAGCATTTTATATGTACAAATGTATGTACATAAACAAAGTAAATACCTCAAAATAACAGCAGTAATTTTTTCTGAACAGGTTAATTTTATTTTAGTCTCTATGCCTTTCAATATTTTCTAAATTTTCTACAATGAAAATTTGCTATATTTATATTTTACCATATTAATAACCCCAAATTAATTATATGCACAACTCTCTGGAGAGAATTGTGTCTTGGAGTTAATGATAATAAAATGTTTTCTATATAACTTAATCTACAAATTTTAAATAAACTACATTATTTAATGGCAAAATTTAAGTTAGAATTAACCAACAATGAGCACCTGGGTGGCTCAGTCAGTTAATCCTCTGTCTTCAGCTCAGGTCATGATCCCAGGGTCCTGGGATCGGATCGAGTCTCACATTGCGCTCCCTGCTCAGCGGCGAGTCTGCTTCTCCCTCTACCCCTCCTCCCTGCTCTTGATCTGTCTCTCTCTCAAGCTCTCTCTCTCTCAAATAAATAAAATCTTTAAAAAAAAAGAATTAACCAAAAATCTACTATTGTATCTGTGCCTGAATTTCTAAAATAATTAAGTTGTCACTTTGTTAGAGAATCAGACATTTGGTGATTTGTCCTTAATCAAACATACACTTCAAATAAAGTATTTGCAATTTTGGGGTGCTTAAACACTGGTGAAAATGGAAAAACACTTCTAATGGCTTTTTAACTTCTGCTAAGACTAATGTAATTCAGAATTATAGAATTTTGAAGTTTAATTAGGTTGTGTCCACCATATTGGTCTCCCTTCTCATCCACCTGATCAAACTTTTAACTTTATTGTTGATGGTTGAAAGAAAGCTGCTTTGATTAAACCCAAACAGATAGTCACTAGTTTTTTATTAGGGTTGTTAAAATGAGAAACAGACTATAATAGCAAAACTTATATATTTCTTACACATGTTAAGCTACATATGAAGTTAGGAATTGTTTTGTTTCTGATGTTTTAATTTTTCAAATGAGGATAAAAAGAAAAATTAAGATGCCATGAATTTTTAAATAATATTTCTGATATAAAGTCAATGATAGTTATTATTGTAAGTATTTGAAAATGCTTTCAAAATATTTTAAAAATCTTAAGGAATTTAGTTAAGTAATAATTAAAGTTTACTTACAAGTCTGTGTGATAAGTGTGTTATTTTAAGGACAAGATGCTTACACATCTTTAAGAATTTGTGTTAGGAGAGGTTGTCGTTCATCAAGCTTTTAACTAGTTTCCATGATGTTTAGATATCATGATATAATTGGTAATAAAAGATGCCTGAATGAAAACTGGCGCAGTCACTCTAGAAAACCGTATGGAGATTCCTCAGAAAGTTAAAAATAGAACTACCCTATGATCCAGCAATTGCACTAATAGGTTTTACCCAAAGGATACAAAAATACTGATTCAAAGGGACAAATGCCCCCCAGTGTTTATAACAGCATTCTCAACAATAGCCAAACTATGGAAAGAGCCCAACTGTCCATTAACTGATGAATGGATAAAGAAGCTGTGGGGTGTGTGTGTGTGTGTGTGTGTGTAATGGAATATTACTCAGCCACCAAAAGCAATGAAAATCTTATCATTTGCAAGGATGTGGATGGGGCTAGAGTGTATTATGCTAAGGGAAATATGGTAGTCAGAGAAAGAAATTACTATATGATTTCACTCATATGTGGCATTTAAGAAACAAAACAGATGAATATATGGGGGGGGGGAGGGAAATAAACCATAAGAGACTCTTAATGATAGAGAACAAACTGAGGGTTGACGGAGGGAGATGGGTAGGGGATGGGCTAGGTGGGTGATGGAGATTAAGGAGGGCACTTGTGATGAGCACTGGGTGTCGTATGTCAGTGATGAATCACTAAATTCTACTCCTGAAATTAATCTTACACTATATGTTAACTAACTAGAATTAAAATAAAAAATAAAATAAAGTCCTAAATAAAGATTTATAAACACTGTAAAAAAATAAATACAAAATAAAAGATGCCTAGGATAAGTTTCCTATCTAGGGGGCTTAGAGTCTAGTTGAAGAAGACAGGCATGGAGACTGATGAAAGAAATGAAATATTACTACAGCTATAATGAAAAAAAAAAGACAACAACAAAACAAAACAAAAGAAAACCACTGCTTTTGGGGGCAGTTGGGAGCCCAAAGCAGACAGGAGAGATGAAAGAAGCTGATGAAGAGCTAATTTATATTTGATGGAAGGAAGATAGGAGATGAAGTCAGATGTCTTCAGAGAAGAGATGTGGAACTGAATATTAAAAGAGAAGTAATGAGGTGATCAGGATAGTTGAAACTGGAGAGAGGGAGCACCATGAGAAGGCATAATCTGGCTGCCCTTTGGGGAAATGAAATGTAGAGTAATGTTTCTGGAATGTAGACTGCAAAGAGAGGAAGCAAAGAGGTTGTCAGCCCTAGGTTAGGAAAAACTTTCTATGTCAGACCAGACGCAGGGCAGGTTACCCCGTAGGTAGCGGAGAACTGGAGGACTTTTTTTTTTTTTTTTTTTAAGCGGAGGAAAGTCATCAAATTTCCCATTGTAAAAATAGAATCTCTTATGCACTGAATGAACATTCTATAATTGAACCAAACTTTCTAGGTTCCACCCAACTTAAAGTTTTTAAGCATTTTCTGTAGCATAGTGTTTTTTCTTTTTTTTTTTTTCCAAAAGAAATCTTGTGGTGCTTCAATAGGAAAAACAGATAAAATGGAGAAATACGTCCTTAAAAGTTTTAAATCTTGGTATAAAGAAAATTTATTGTTCTAACAACTCCTAACTCTTCTAAATTGAAAACTACTAACGGGGCTCATCAGACTTGCACAGAAATGACACCCAGTTTTCCACTGATGGGGACGACAGAATGGAGCAGTGCAGAAACGTGGAGACCCCTTTCAGATGGAATACTGGGATTCCTAAAATAGGTTCTATTTGGATTTTCTTCCCTTTTTTAAAGTTTAATTAACATGAAAGTCTCAATATCTCCTTACAATTTTAGAGCAATGGTAGCAGTATATAGGAGACTATTTTACAGTGTTTTTATAGCTAACGCGAAAAATTAACAAATTTGAAACAGTATTTTTAAAGAATTCTTTAAAATTCCAATGAAGATGATTTAAAAATAAATTTTTATGTGTATGTTAGTTAATGATTAGTATTTTATAATTGAGGATTGCTTTCCTAAACACTACTATATTTCAAAATGGGATATAAGGTCCTTGCTAATGCATTATTTGGTTTCTTAGTTTCAATTGTGCTGCACTCTGCTCTTAATGGTAGGTTTATGTTTTTAATTTGTCACTCTCATTAATTTACTATGGTATTTCACTTTTTGAACTTTACTTCTTATATAGATCAATTTTATATGCTCTATTTCTTGTCTCAATAAAGAAATGCATTTACTAACCATGTAAATATTTGTTGAGTAGAGCAGTCTTTAAAAGTACATCATTAAATCAGTATGGATTTATCTGTTTTACATTTTCTATTAAGGTACCTTAAGTAGGGCTGTGTAAAAATGATATTCCATTAAATTATGATAGGATAACTTACCAATCTTCTGAGTTAGCAGTTTTTTTTCCTTCTTACATGTATGAGTTTTATTTTTTAGCCACACCAAGTAGAGTTTGAACAGTGCCGCCTTTTTTTTTTTTATTCTTTATTTAAATTCAATTTACATATACTGTATTATTAGTTAACGTATACTGTATTATTAGTTTCTGGGGTAGAATTTAGTGATTCATCATTTGCGTATAATAACCAGTGCTCATTACATTGTATGTGTTTCTTAAGAACAGCCTGAAGAAGGTGGACAGTGGAAAAGAGTGTTTCTAACATTGCTTAGTCCTCATATTTTTTCACTATATCTTACAACAGTAAAATAAAACAAAACAAAAAAGTCCACCGTATCATACTATACTGGAATTTAAAAAAAAAAAAAAAAAGCTTCTCAAGTGTTACTGTGTTATGTTGCATATAACATATTCCTAGGAGGCATCAGATACACTGATGATGTGCTTCATAGTAATTATTTAAAACTAGAATGGGAATTGTTCCCATTTCAATCAAGAAGGATAAGGCATTAAAAAAAAAAAAAACCTGCTAGGTCTGTTCTTTGTAATTAAAGTTAACCATATGGGCACCTGGCTCAAAAGGTTTGGACATTGTGAATCTACATGGTTTTTCTACCCAGCCCCCAACCCTAATGACTTGGACTATCATGTTGTATTCGTTTGCCCATAGCAAAGACAGATGGATCAGCCAGGGAATTCTCCACTAGCTCTGCCTCTCTGAAACCACAAAGTCAGGAAATGTAATCAGATTGCTGAGCTGAACCAGAGCAAGAGCTTTCCTAATGGGTAACTGTGACTTGAGAAATCACATCCATTAGATAAAGTGATTAAATATACATCAGTCTTTTGGCAAGGGAGCCATGAAGATATTGCAATAGAACATCATCATGTGACCCATCTCTCTTGCTTGATAAAGGAACACATCTTTACCTTTGACATGTATCATCTCTAAATTCCTCAGTTCTGTCGCAGGAAGACAGTTTTTCATGATGAGATTTATGCAGTTCATGATTTTCTGTGAACTATGAAGTGCTTGTGTGGTTGGTAACACATTACAAAGGAAATATTTCTGACTTGCTCATCCCTCCAATCTGTTTTTGTTTTATATATATATTTTTTAAAGATTTTATTTATTTATTCTAAAGAGACAGCCAGCGAGAGAGGGAACACAAGCAGGGGGGAGTGGGAGAGGAAGAAGCAGGCTCACAGCAGAGGGGCCCGATGTGGGACTCGATCCCGGAATGCCTGGATCACGCCCTGAGCCGAAGGCAGACGCTTAACCGCTGTGCCACCCAGGCGCCCCATGTTTTTGTTTTATATTATTGTTCTTTATGTTTTAGGATTTTCATACTTCAGGTTATTTTTTAAAAATCCTGTGTTCCCAAGTTATGTTTTTTCACTTAAATATATATGTCTTAAATATCTAATTAGAAAAAGTATATTTGTGTATGTGTGTTCATGAAAATTTCCCTTAGCTTTCCAAATAAGCTTTCTTTTTTTTGTTGTTAAAATAATGTTTAAAGACCATTTAGTCATAAAGAAATGTCTCATGAAATAGCATTAACCTTGACTATATTTAAAGTTCTAGAAATTCCTCTTTCTCATTCTTTGTTATAACTGTATTTGATTAATAATAGGATGCCCATCATATATTAATATATTTGCTACTAGCCCACCTGAGGTAATGCATGCATTCATAATGTTCTTTTTAAGCTATGAATAACCCTTCACTTTTTCCTTGGTGACCATCAGCAAGCAATTGCAAAATGACTAACAGAGAATGTGTTTACAACTGTGGAATCCTAGATGACTAGGTTGAAGGAGTCTCCAAAAATTATGGTCTACCTCCTTATTTTACACTGAGTCCCTGAGAGTTTAATTTGATGTGACCAAGATAATAGGAAGCACAGTTAAAAAAGTGATCAAAAGTAATTGTCCTGTAAAAATTTTCTTTAGTGAATTCCCCAGCACACCTTTATACATGCTAATTCCTACCACCCAAATCAGAGTTTATCCCTATTTTCTTAAATTTCTAAACCTTCAAAGTCAGCAGAGGTGAAGGCAGGCAGCTCTGATTTTATTGGGTTTTCTGCCGCTGAGGCACATATAGGGATGTCTGTTTTCATGAGACCAAGTGGTGGGGATATTATACACAGAGAGGTGTCACAGTCAAAGTCCAGACAAGAATAAATATGAAGAGCTAAGGGGCATCCTTACTAGCCTGTTTGGTAGTCTCTGTGATTCTGTAAGTTACTCAATTACCTATAAATTACACATGCAGGAAAAATGGAGTACAATTTTCATACTGAAAGGAATTTCACAGAGATGTCTAGTCAAAACTACTCATTCTATAAATGCTCTTGGTGCCTAAAGAATGGTTTAGCTATAACACAGCAAGTTGGAGTCAAGTCTATGAACCAAGAGTAGAAAGGCTTTCAACTGAAAATATAGCAGACCTAGCATGTTAATTTGAAATATTTTTATTGATATGGTTTTGTTACTTTCCTATAGAACATTACTCCCAATATCTACTTAGAGTGTTTAGTAAAGTTGTGCCCTAATTTAAAACGTAGTGGAGATCTCTAATTTGCAGAATTGACAATATTTTAATTTCCTCTGGCCATTGAGAATGTTTAATATTCCTAAACTGTAAGATGAGGAGAAAGTGTTCAGTCAATAAGTTCGACATCTGGTTCAATATAGAAATTGAAATAAATAAAATAAATTGCATAGAAAGTAATAAATGCAAGAGGGAAGTGGAAAACATATTACATAACTGTGACTTTTTTCTTTCATTGAGGATTTCAGTTTTGAGCTTTTCCTCGCCTTTTCTGTTCTTTCTGAAGGAAAAGAGAAAAGAGTGTATAGCCATTGAATCAATGTTTATTGACTACCTACTATGTGCCCCATTAGGCTAAATATTGAGAGCAGAAAGAAGAACAAGATGTCAAATCATGATGAGAGTAGCTACTTTGGAGACTTAGGGAAGTGGTCCTTAAGCTCTTGAAGAAGCCAGAGTCTTGGATAGGTGAGTGGTGGTGAATTGCAGGGAATGAAGCTGGGACCATTTAGGAAAGGCTCTTATGGGCTAATTTCATAAGCCCTGGTGGAGCCGTTGATAACTTAAATAGAGAAGTGACGTGATCAGTTTCTGTCTGCCACGCTGATGAATATGTAGCCTATAGACAGGAGGAAAAGAAACTATAAACCTAGAAATTAGGAGACTATTGTGATAGTGGAAATAAGAGGCAAAGAAAGAGAGAGAAAAGCTGTGGGATGTAAAAGGGAATGCATTAGAAGGAAGAATCAATAGGACTTGTTGATTAGACGTTAAGATTATTCTGAGTCCCCAGGTAGTAAGTGTAGTCATTTCTAGCCCTGATTACTGATTAGTAGTGTCATTTATTTATTTATTTTTAATATTTTATTTATTCATTTGACAGAGAGAGAGACAGCCAGCGAGAGAGGGAACACAAGCAGGGGGAGTGGGGAGGAAGAAGCAGGCTTCCAGCAGAGGAGCCTGATGTGGGGCTCGATCCCAGAATGCCGAGATCATGCCCTGAGCCGAAGGGAGCCACCCAGGCGCCCCAGTAGTGTCATTTAAATAAGCGGGGTAATATACGCGTATATGAAAAGTTAGATACATGTGCTGAACCTGAATGACATACCTAGGCTGGAAAACAGGTTTTTTTAAAAATATTTTTACAGTGGAAAGATTTTTCATTCTTAGTTTCTAGAAAACCATCTATATAATAATCAACAAACAATTGCACGTGTACAAACGTGGTATGTTAGCTCATCTTCACTGGCTCTTGAGTTCATTGCTGCCTGGTATCCTGTCTGAGAGCTGCAGGCTGTCAGCTGTGAAATGGGCAGTATCTGTCCCACTTGTTGTCCCTCAGTGTGCACCTCATTTGAGTTCCCCACCATCTTGTAGGGAAAAGGCTCCATCCTTCGGGAACATGCTCAAGAAATGTTGCCAGTTTCTTTATATAGGTCCTGGATTTATCTGAAATTCAAATTCAGCTGGGTGCCATGTATTTTATGTGGTACACCATCCTGTGTTTTTCTTAAATGTTTATCCTTTTCTGTCTCCTTATGACCCCATTATAAAAGCTCAAGCTCAGATTGTACTAAGCCCTTTAAATTCTGGGACATGAATTTCATATGCATGTGAAGGATGGGCGGGGGGAAGGATAGTCTACCACCAGTCAATTCCAGGTACTTTAGACAGTGATTCCTGGATTTATTTTCAGTGTTGTCTTTTATTGATTACTTCACATAAGGGCTTAATGTGTTTATAATTCAGGAAGAATGATGGAATAGTACTAACAGTGCTGCAGGTGTGTTCTGAGCATTAATTAGTTAATTATGAAACACTTAGTTGAGAGGCATTCTAAATAGCATTGAATTCAAGGCTTTTCACCTCAATTGGGGGCCCACTTAAATAGCACTTTACTAAGCCGGGAAAAACAAACACAACTTGTACATGAGGTACATCACCCACCAGGAGCACTAATCTCCCTGTGTGACTGCTCGCCTGAAAAAAATGTCCCCTGAGTGTGAAAGGCTTTCTAAGAGCAATGATTCATGAACCTCCTGGACCTTGGACAATATTGTGAAATTATTTTCCTCTGTATTCTTAAATAGTTACTTGACATGATGAAAATATTTTACATTTTGATTCAGGAGTTATAAGTGTAAGTAGAAACAACAGAATGCTCTAACATTATCAGATCCTGGAGAAGAAAAGGAAGGGGGAGAAGGCAGTGGGTGAGGGAGATGGAAAGAGAGAGAGTAGCGGCCCAGTGCCTAAAGATTTCAGACAAACTCACGGTGCTGATATTTCTTGTGTTCTCTAAATGACGTTCTTATTAAATCAGGGTCACCATCATACATAAAAACATTTAAAAAAAAGTAGACCAGTCAGGTATCATCAAATTGATGTGGGAAATGTGGCAGACACACGGGTGACTCAGTCCAGGTCGCAGTTCCCCAGTCTATTTTTATTTGAAAGAGCCAGCTTTTGAAGCAGTTAAACTGAGTTCTGTCCAGCCTGAGGCTCAAATGATTTGTAGGAGTGTCTCAGAACTATTGTACAGATGTCCGTTTTTCTATGTTTTTGTTATCTTTCTGAGTCTTTCCTCTCCTGGCTTTTCCATCTACTATTAGAAGTCATATACTTTATTATGTACTTTTTTATATTATCTATCCTTTACAATGAGCTCAAGTCCCACATGAACCCCTGCTGTAGAGAGAGAACAATGATAGTTTTCTCTGCACCTGCTCTATGTTTAGTAAGTTTCCAATTCCTTTTGGTGTCAAACAATAGCAGGTATCTCTGAAGTCCCTCAGGTCACTAATGTGCTGGTTTCGTTGTCAAGGTAGCAGCTGAACCATATCTTTTCACAAACAGTTGGGCAGAGCACCTCTCATTCATTAGGAGAAATGCCCCGAGAGGCCTATTTCTGTATCGTCGACATAGCTCAAGCATTGTATACATTAAAATGCCTGATACGTTTTCTGTTGTATAAAATAATATTGTTTTAAAAACATTAAGAATCTTAGTAATTTATCTTACTTTTTGAAATGAATGAAAGGTGTTCAGTTTGTGTTCAGTTTTCCCGAGGCAAGACTGAAATGATCTTTGAGAAATGCCAGGTCATGGTAGATTCATTTGGGAAAAAAAGAGAAAAGGTTCATGGCAAAGTGTTCATGGTCTTTGGTAATAAGATTTGGAATTAAGGTTGGAGCTAAATCATGAGAAGATTTTCATGATGATCTGTTCCATTTTCATATCTCCTGTCCAAGCCCATGGCCTTTGTGAGAAATTGGCCAAGGCAGAAGAGGGGGCAAGTGTTAGGGCATCGCTGAACCATCTTTCCTTGTTTGTTCACAAGTAGTGAGACAAATTACCTCCCACAGCAGCACAGGTTAATCAAGAGGGGCAGGGGGACGAGACACTCCTTATTCATATTTCAGGACAGAATTCTCCTCCATCTTGGTGGTTTCAAGGCAGATGACAAGAGCTCCGCAGCCTATAAATCCAGTTGGCAGATCTAATGGCATAGAACTTTATTGCATGTTCCATGGTGGTCATTTTAAGTACAGAATATTCCCGAGATTCGGGGAGAATGCTAGTCTAGTTCTTTTTCAACGAAAATACTGCAGAGTGTAATTTACAATGCCTATGTTTAAACAGTCTTCTTTTTCCCCCCCTACTAGCTTATAACTTCTATCTTAAAAAGATGTCTTCTTATGGTGAAAATAGAAAAATACAGGCGAGGCACTGTAGTTTTATTTTGGGAGGTGGGGATAGTTGGGAACTCCACAACCAAGGATATCTTGGCAACATAGAACTCAGGGAGATCAGAAAGGAGGAAAGCGACCTTCATCTGCAACAGGAACTTCTGGCAAATATACCTTTTTTTTATTCCTCTATTAATTTGAAATGCCTATTTCTACAGTGTTTGCTTGTAACTTACATCTTTGTCAGTCAATAATCCCCCTTTCCCTATTTTTCCCCACTTTTTCAAGAGCCTGCTGACCTTGACATGGTGAACACATTCAAGGAGGCAGAACTTAGTTTAAAACCTGTTTCTGTCCTTTTCTAGTAGTATCGAATGAAATCTCTAATTCTCCATGAATTGAAATGAGGATAAAAGCATTCTAAGTGTTGCTGAAGAGATTACATTTCTAACACAGCATTGAACACAGAGTAACTGCTCTCTCCCTTCCCCCTCATAGATGATATAGATATAAATTTGTTTTCTTCTATAGCACAACAACTCCACCTACTCTCAGAAATTCTGTTCTTTCCTGATGGCCTTTACAGCTTTGTGTAAGCTTCATTATCACTAGCTAATTTTCTAGCCCATGCACACCACAAGTCAGTACCAATTTTATCACAAAATGTCCTAAAGAATAGCCTAAGAATAGAAATTCTATGAAAGAACATTGGGTACCATTAAATCAAGATATGCATTATAACGCAGTGATTTGCTTGATATTCTCCAATACACATGATAGCAGAAGTCCCTATTTAGGCCACTGGGTTCCCATTTTCCATGACAGCTGTGATATTTTAACTCCTGGAGTAATGGGGAATGTATTTGCAATACAATCAGCTCAAATCTAATTTATCAATTTTATGAGGTCTGAAACATGGTCAAAGCTCCGTTTTGGTGCCTTGAGAAAAAGCTGCTTGCCAAGATAACAAAGGACATGACTCAACTGCTTTCTGACTTGCACTCCTGTTTCACATCAGAGGCAGAGAATTTTATGTTTAGTGACCTTCTCCTCCCACATATTTTGGATTTTCTCATCTAAAGTCACATCTATGACATCAGTGATGGAAATTTCCATCTCTGGGTTTGTTAGCTTGATTATTTTTTTCCTGTCTGCACAAAGAATTTTAGGTGGCTTTTGATAAAACACACATGAAAGGGATCACTAAAAGGAATGTCAGAATAAATCAGATGTTACATATAGTGGAGAAAAAGAAATCATAGCAGCAGAAAATTTTGTTCCATCTTTCACAGAAGACCTAACACATAGTGGTGAATTGCTGGTATGATGATTGTTTGTATAGCTCAGATACATCATCTTAAAATTTATTCTCTAGTTGCTGTTGACCAAGACCAGTATTCTTGCAAGGCTGAACGATTCTCCTGAAGGATGACTAGGAAGACCCCTTTCAAAATGTAAAAATTACAAATCATTAGTTTCATAAGATGCTTTCTCACCAAAAGGCTTTACTTTGTGGTTTCTCATGTTTCACATCTATGTTAACTCCTAGGTGATGGTTAATGGTATCTTTTTCAGCAGTGAAATGTCAGGTTCAAATGAAATAGTAGATACTAAAAAGCTTTATGAAGTTAAAAATATATCAAAATAAGGTTTTAATGATGCTTCATTTATTCTAAGTGGTGTAATGTGGTTAATAATTTTTCAATGAAGCAGTTACCCGTGCTGGTTTAGTTTGCTTGATTGGAATATGATGTTACTGAAGGTAATGCAATGAACTGGATTCCTTTAGGAACACTTAGTATTTCTCCATGAAAAGACCTACGCTCAGACAATCCCCCTTGACCCTAGCCTGTTATCTCACACAAGCATAGAATTGACCCTTAGCATTTTGAGATTTCGTATTTATTGAATGCTTCTTGTGTTCAGCACCCCTCTCGGCACTTTGTGTTCTAAAGTATTTATATAAAGTAGATGGCGTTATATGCATTACCTATTGCAATGCACACAGTAACATGAGGATGGGCTCGACCGTCGTCTCCACTTCTTAGATGAGGAATCTGAGGCTTAGAAATGTAGAAGCACTTGTCTATCGCACAGAACTGGAGTATTTCAGAACTGGAATTTCAACTCAGGATTCTCTAACTCATGGTTCCTAATACTATGCTGTGTTCCTCAAACCAAAGGCTCCTTCTTGCCTGATTTTGAAATGTATGGAATAATTCTTGGAAAAAAATAAAAGCAAGATTTTATTTATTTGCTTTTCTTTCCCAGCAAAGGTATTTGACAAGTATTTTGGATCAATCAAGACTTCATTTTTGAAACACAAACATTTCCAGTTCTCTAAAAAAATTTGGCTTTTATAATATTTCTTAAAAGCTTAGTTTTTACATATGTAAAGACTTCTTGTTTTCTTTTCAAAATGAAACATCAGTTCAAATTCTAAATGGGTTATCCCAAATATGTAATTTTCTCTTGTAAAACCGGCAGAGGATATGACAAAAATTTTGTGTGCTCTCTTTTTCACCACACCAAGAAAATCGGTCTTATAATTATTTCATTTGAATAAGAATTTTTACCTGCACTAAACTATATAGTGATTTTTACAACCCCTAGAAAGATATTAAACAGAAGATGTTACAATTAATCTTGATATTGAAAGAATGCTAGTTTTAAAACCAGATGTATGCTATGTGAAAAATGTATTTTTGTAATATGAAGGTAAGAATAGATGAGGACATGTTTGTCAGAGTACTCCAGGGATGTGAGACACGAGCTGAACCTGTCAAATAAGATGGGATTTGTGCATGGGGAAGGCAAAATCTGTGGTCTCCAAGTGGAATATGCACACATAAGAAGGATGCCAGAAGAGATTTTTTTTAAAATCAGTGTCTTTAAATTTTCAATTTTATATGTATGTATATTTTAAGATTTTATTTATTTGAGAGAGAATGAGACAGAGAGTGAGTGTGTATGAATGGGGGAAGGGCAGAGTGAGAGCAAGAGAGAGAGAGAGAATGAGAGAGAGAGAGAAGCAGACTCCCTTGCTGAGCAGGGAACCCAACATGGGGCTGGATCCCAGGACCCTGAGATCATGACCTGAGCCGAAGATAGACGCTTAACTCACTGAGCTACTCAGGCGCCCAATTTTATATATATTTTTAATGTATATAATGTTCTATAGTTGACATGTAGATTCTTAAAAATTTAGCAATAGTTCATGTATTGGAAAATGCTCAATTTATTATTATTGTTGTTGTTAATATTATTATGTTGCTAGTAAAAATGAGTCTGGGACATTCGCTTGTATTGAAAACATTATCCTATAGTTGTCACCATCTTAAGGAAAGGCAGAGAAACTAACTACAGGAATTGACTGTTGGCAAGTTGTAGGGGTCATTATTGGCTTATTATATCAGAAAGTGACCAAACATAAACATCTCTATGTGGTATTTGTTGAATAGATTGGTTCTACCACTGAACTAAATCACTTGTGTTTCCTGAACAAACTTGAAATAATCCAATAATTCTATATTATTTTGAAGTAGTATTATATATTATACACATGCGAATTTATGTTTATATGCTTTTCTTTTTTACTATTTGAAAGACATCATAGTTTCTCAAATGTCAAAAACAGTATCTTCATGAAACATTTTTAGAAATTATATACAGTCATCACTCAATTATTACTTTGGTAGATATTTATGCTACACACACAAATAGAAGTCTGAGACATTTCCTACGTATTGACCACACTGTTCTGCAAGCATGCTTACAAGACAATATATGAGATACGAGGATCTCCTAGTATTCTTAAAGTTAAGACCTAAACTTGCCTCATATTTCCTGAATGAAATGACAGGTTAATGTTATTGATGAAATGATTATAGCTTGGCTTCCTTGAAACGTCAGCTGTTAGTAAAAAAGCAATTAGGAAAATAATGAAGAAATGAACCAGCAATTCCTCTCCCATTTTTCCTTCCCTCTTATTATGTCATAAACAAAAGTAATATAATAGCCACTAATTATAGGAAACCTTTCAGACTTTGTAATTGGATCCTTCATTTTTCCCACAGCAACTGTGAACTAAAAATTTATTCACAAATAGACGTAGTTCATTCCTATGAACTCTTGTCAGTGACTCTTTATGAGTTTTTAAACAAAGAGACCCATGTATGTGTTTAGGCAAATTAGCTAACCTGGTGCCTTTTTTTTTTTTTAAGAGTAAATATTAGGCTTATTGTTGCTAATTCTTAATCACCCACTATCAAAATGACCTATCTTAAGTAGTATGAAGTGGTAGACAGCACTGAACTCAAAGCTCAAAATTTGACTTCTGGTCATAGCTCCAACATTTCCTTAAACATGACTTGGCAAATACTAAACTCTATAAACCTCTATGTAGCCATTTGTATTAAAAAAAAAAAGGAAAAGAATATTTGAATATTTGCATTTTATATATCAGAGCATTGCTATATGTGGAAGGGGCTGTGAAATTTTTAAAACCATCGTAATTAAACATATCTTTACATGTGTATATGTTAGTCATGAATGTGAAATATATATTTCAGGTTTTTATACTAAAAAGTACTATCAATTAAGAAAGTTACCCAAAGAAATACTTCTTTAGAAAATATGTTGGCATATTAATGTCTGTGAAAAATACAAAAAAATAAAGGAATAAAATATAGAGGAAGCACACGATGCCACATTCTTGGCATGTATTTGTGTGTCAAGAAATAAACTTCATGGGGCGCCTGGGTGGCACAGCGGTTAAGCGTCTGCCTTCGGCTCAGGGTGTGATCCCGGCGTTATGGGATCGAGCCCCACATCAGGCTCCTCCGCTGTGAGCCTGGGTCTTCCTCTCCCACTCCCCCTGCTTGTGTTCCCTCTCTCGCTGGCTGTCTCTATCTCTGTTGAATAAATAAACAAAATCTTTAAAAAAAAAAAAAAAGAAAGAAAGAAATAAACTTCATAATGTGATTAGAGGCCTGATTCTAAAATGTTAGGAACCTGATAAAATAAAAATTAGAGAACCAAGAATCAGAAGAACTGAGTGAAAGAGAGAAAGTAAAACTGAGGGAGAAGTAGTAGTGGAGTTGATAGAGAAACAATGGTGAAAATGCACACGTGGTTTGCTTTTAAATAATGTTTCAATGTGACAACTGCATAGCTTGAAAGAAACCCCATGTCAAATGCAGTCAATAGAAATTATAAAATTTCTAAAATTACATTCTTCCCAGTTTGTATTATTTGGGGATTTTGTTTTCACTCATTTTCCAATTAAGGAGACAGATTATCCAATTGCTTTCTTTTCCTTTCTTGCTCTCTTTCTCCTTTCCTTCCTCCCTCCCTCCCTCCCATCCTCCCTCCCTTCTCTTTTCTTTTCCTTTTCCTTTTCTTTTTTCTTCTCCTTCTCTTTCTTTCTGTCTTCCTCCCTTCCTTCCTTCCTCCCTCCCACCCTCCCTCCCTTCTTTTCTTTTCTGTTTTCTTTTTTCTTTTCTTTTCCTTTTCTTCTCTTTCTCTCTCTCTCTCTTTTGCCTGCCTTCCTTCCTTCCTTCCTTCCTTCCTTCCTTCCTTCCTTCCTTTTCTTTCTTCCTGGCTCCGATGCTCTAGAATAAAACTAACCAGTTTCTTGCTGTGCCTTAACTTAGCTCATGCCCTCTTCCCAACAGATTAGTCAGGTAGGTTCCTCCCCAGTGAAATGAAATGTATAATACCTAGGTATCTGAGAGGATAAATTACGTGCTTTTCACAGAGCAATGGTGAAGTCAACATGCTTTTGTAACAACAGAGCAGATTTTTAAAATTATAATATGCTGCCCCTCTAGACAGTAGACTAATTTCAAGAAGAAATATTGTTAAAATATACAGAGAGCTAAGGTTCTCATTTATTTCATTTGTTACCATTTTATAATATAAAGGTTATTTAAATAAAAAGCTGATTTTTCTTAAGGTGATTTTTATGGTAACATTAATTTTTTTTGCAGTGGTGAGTTTGCAATTAATAAATATGTATTGGGCAGATACTTAGATGCAAGAGACTCAGTTTTGTTGATATTAATGTATTTCTTTTTTATTTAAATATAGAGACTTGTAGGGATAAACGGTAATAGATTTAAGAAGCTTCTCCTCCACCTTCATAAATTCATTACATTTGGGGCAGGGGCCTATAAAAATGCAAGGACCTATAGATTTGTTATATATCAACAACAAAACTCGAAGGAAATGCATTTCCTTCCCAAAGCATTTCTTTAATTTCCCCTTCTCCTCACCTATTTTTGGATTTTATTAATTTTAATTACTATAATCTCTAAATTACAAATTTAGAAATCCCCAATTTATGTTGCTATCAATAAAAGATTATTACCTACAAAATGAGCCTTTTCTGTGATACATTCAATATCAGAGAGTTTGTAATTACTTGTTCATGCCTTTAAGGAATTTAAGAGCAACCTGCCTGTCATTTTAAATTTGATTTTCAAAGAGCAGAATGCCAGAAATGTGACATAAACAAACCAACAAAATGTGGCTTCTAGGTGTTACAGATGGGTAGGCAGTCTTCAATTAAGTTTCTGGGGATTGTTTTATTTAATTACAAGGGCAGTTTACCAGATAAACTACTTACTGATTGAATTTCTAAACTCAAGCCTTCTGAAAAAAGCCAAACGAATCATCAGTTAAAAACTTCAATGATACAGGAATTGTTGAATCACTGTGTTATATACCTGAAACTAATATACCCTGTCTGTTAACTTACTGGAATTAAAAATTTAAAAAGCACCCCCCTAAATAAAAAATAAATAAAATTAAATTAAAAAAGTGCAATGATTCAGTTGCCGAGATCTCTTCCGAGTGGTACATATTCTAAGCCGTATACTTCTGCATTTTGAACTTTTAAAAACACAGACACTCCTCACCTAGTGTTATCTGTTTTCCCACAGCACTGGGGATAAACAGACCTCAGTCTTAGGCCTGGCTCTGCAATACACAGCTCTGTTATCTTGAACAAAGTAACCTGTCGATGACACTTCAGTTTCCTTACTTTCAAATTGAGAGGTCTGATTTCGATTTTCTCTAAACTCTAGTCACTCTAGGGTAGTACTTTTAAATGAGATTTTAGTGAATTGTGGCATGCAGATTTAATGCATGCATGCATGCTAATGGGGGTAGACTAGAAGAGAGAACATGAGTATTACTTGTAGTAAGAATAAATAGTTTTTTTGTGAAACTTTGTTTCAGATATAAGTAAAATATAGTTTGCCCTGTGGGACTTGGTCAAAAATTGTGGAAAGAACTTCTATAGAATTTTAACCAGTTCTGCACTTTGTTCATAAGGAGTGGTTTACAAATGAAAATTTAACAAGTATCATCTGTCCCCAATACAGAATTTTAATTGTCCCAGCCTTAAAAATGCCATGCCCCCAAACAGTAAACCCCCAAATAAAGCCAACTCAAACAGGATATATATGATATAGAATATATATGAAATAGGGTTTTTTTCGATTATCCTAGATTTAGTCATGGAAAAGCAGAAATGTGTTTAAGGCACTAAATAGTATTTTGCCCCATTAGAGTGAGGTGCATTTTTAAGTATTTGCTGCATCCTAAAAGTTGATTGATGGTTAAATTTTAGTGTTGGCTTTGCTGGCCGTGTTCCTTCAGAACGATGAGTCTGATAATTGCCATCTGAGATTTGCATATTAAATCAAGATGATTAATAATTTTTGAGCCTCAGTGGATAGTAATTAATGTAGTTTTCTTAAAGTATTCAAGTTTTCTTTTTATTTCTGGGCTATAAAATAGATTTTAGTACTTTTGGTCTTAGAAAATTTCAATTAGGAAGAATTGCTGGAGTATAGTCATTTATATACAGATCATTTGGACCAAGGTCTTTATACACTATAGTTGGAATCTTATTAAAATATTATGTCTGTATTTGTGTGTATATTCCATGGAATTCTCTTATAAGTAAAACTGATATTGTGCTGTGCCTTGACCTAGGGTACCTAAGACACAGTTGCTCTATGCTTTATATTTCTCTTTGGAAAAATAGTATTAATTATGGTATTAAAGTTGTATGGCTATAGAATTTTTTTTCTAGCTCTCTGAAATTCATCAAATCTGTGCTTCTTGAGAGAACCAACCTGTGTGGTAACATATCAAGCACTGATTAAGATAATTTTTTAAAAATTAAGAATAATTGTGAAAAATTAAATAAAGTTTGATATATGTAAAAGAACAGAAGCATACAAAATATGTTTCTGTGTTGTATTTGATGCTACCAAGTATAACTATATATTTTGAGTTAATCGGTTTAATTTAATATGAATCAAATTAGTATCACTTAATTTGATATCTATTGAATATTGTTTTAGTGTCATTTGGAATTCGATACAGCTGATAATATTAGAGACCCGAACACAGTAGCTTGAACTCCCAGATTTTATCCTTTCACTTAACAGAAACCCGAGGTAGACTTCCAGACCTGGTGGTGTGTGTATAAAGTCACTGAGTACCCAGATCCTTCTGTCTTTCTGTTCTGTTACTGCTGACTTCCAGTCTGGTCATGTTGCAGTCCACGATGATTGATTGATTGCTAGAGTACCAATATTCAAATTCAAGGCAACAGAGAGGACGAAGGACTCAAATTCTCCTTTTTCAGGAGAGGAAGCTTCATGCAACACTTCTCATATTTCTTTTGTCAGTACTGGTCTCACCCGTACCTGTTAGGATAACTGGGTAATGTAGTTTTTCGATTGGGCAGATTACCTAGGATTCTCAGAGAAGGGCAAGAATGAATATTAGAACACACATATTTCCTCTTTTGTTCCACATAGTGGGCTAAGTTTAGTTTATTTTTTTATTGTTTCAAAAGGCAGTCTCATTATCAAATACTACTGAAGGATTTATTAAATAATCATTTACTCACACTGTGCTTTTTATTCAAAATGTGCTAAACAAATCCTGGTAGTATAACAAATTCAGAAAAGTCATAACTATTTAAATACACTTTTTAGACCAGAAAAGAAATTAAAGATCATCATTTAAATTTTACATTTTCCAAGTAAGGTAACTGGTACTAGGGTAAGCTGGGTGATCTGCTCAAGGTCTCATAGGTGACCAAAGTAAGAGCTAGGACATGAATATAGGTATTTTTAAGGTTCGTACTAGTACTTTTTCTGCTGCATTATGATGGTCTTTATTAACTAAGTGATGCTATGTTTTTCACTTTGCTTTTCTGAGATAAAGAGAAAATTAGAATATTAATATTTTAAAAAAATCTGTTAATCAGATAAATAAGATAGTTCACAGAGGGACACTTTTTCTATTTTAAGTTTTATTCATAGAAACGAAAGGTCTTGTCAGAAACAGGCTATTGGGTTGCTTTGTAGAAGTTCACGTATAAGGCATTCATTTATAAGGCTTTCATTAGGAATTCAGAATACATTTTCTTGTAAGGAATATGTAGTATTTCCACAACTGGCTCATGGAAGCCCATGTAACACGTGATGTATCTAGAATAGCATACACATAATACTATAGAACTTAACCATCTATTTCATTTGTTTAATAGTATTAATGTATGCCAACATTTATGTCTAGGCACTATGGTATATACTGGAGACAAAATAAATTTGGTCACTGCCCACACAGAGCTGACCACATGGCCAAGAAGATAGATGTTAAGCAAATAAATCAAAGTGTCATGAGTGCTTCAATTGAAAAGAACTGATTCTGAAGTAAATATGTCAGCTAGAGGAGGGAGAAGTAAATACAGTGTTCTGAGAGGAGAGACACGGAAATTAAAAAAAAAAATTCAACCCTGCTCAACTCCAAGAATTGATATGATTTCTAAAGAGAAGAACTAGAAGCAGAAAGGATTGTTTTTCCCAGCAAAATATATTGAACAATCCTCAGCTATATCCTGACACCCAGTTTAGAAACTTCTTATTCTTCATTCTTCCCTTTATCCTCCTATACATCTGTTTGTGCTTCACAACCTGCTCTGTAGCCCAAGAAGCTTCCAGTGTCCGTGGTTAAAAGGTTAGCTTTACCCTTAGCCTTTCTCCATGACAGTCCAACCTTCAGTTAACTTTCTAGCTCTGTTTCCTTGGAAACACATTAAAAATGTGTGAATGATATCACTAAGTCATGTTATTCACGTTAACAGAGACTCCTGAGATACAGAGAATCACTAGTCAGCGACACCACAGTAATAAATATTGCAAACAAGATCCACTGATGGATACTAAAGTTAGTATGCAAATGTTTGAGGACAAGCAGTATGTCCATAGTCTAACCTGTCTTCCCCTAACAACAACAAAGGTAAAGTGAGTAACTTGATAGTGGAGAAGATTGGAAAAAATTCAACTGAACTAAGTGATCGGGGTAACATCTGCGTAGTAAGACACATGGGCATTATGAATCACTTGCTCAAAATAAATGTTTAAAAAATAAATGAAAGTTGTGTGGAGAGGAGGAGACAACAAATGCTTTAAGTATAGTGCTGTTGTACGTGTGTACATTAGGCTGTAACAGTAACCTCTGGTATCAGTTAAATATAAGGAAAACTGAACAAAAGATGAAAAATGATACCTGATTGATAGGGCCCATCTGAACAGGTAGAACTCTAAATGCCTGATGAGATTGTCTTACCTTGGACCACCCTTAATGCAGTGACTCATGTGAGTGGGCACGCCCCTTTCATGCAGAGTTTCTACAACTGATTAGTGAAACATGCAGCTTTTAAGTGGTGTAACTCCCACCTTGTTCAACATGAACCTCAGCTCTGAGTACTTGTATGGATGTGCACTGCTGCATTGATTACTATAAAAACTGCCGAAAAGTCTCCCATAGAAGGGGAATGCCTGTCACTAGTACTCTGCTAGCAAGTGCCTGTTCATACCTTGGTAGAGTGCTACCAAGTACTCCATAGGCCTCTCCTCATTGCTTTAACTTGCTCTGTGTGTTTTGATGCATGCACTGATACCTTGGTTCATTTTGTCCCTTCTGCCTGATTAATAATGACAATAACAACAGTAATTATAGGCATTTACTGTGATCTTACTGTTTCAGGTATGGTTCTAAAAAATTAATATTCATTAACTCATTTAATGTCCAACATCCTTTTCATACTCATTTTACAGATGAGTAAACTGAGATGCCCAGTTAAGTAAGTTGACCAAAGAGACATAACTTCTAAGTGTTGGAGGTAGGGTTAAAAAGAATGTACCTGGCTTGTACAGTCTAACCTTTACATATCTGCATTCAACCATATACT
Organism: Ailuropoda melanoleuca; assembly: GCF_002007445.2. Taxonomy (NCBI): domain Eukaryota; kingdom Metazoa; phylum Chordata; class Mammalia; order Carnivora; family Ursidae; genus Ailuropoda; species Ailuropoda melanoleuca. The sequence goes on along the minus strand of NC_048219.1, from coordinate 135,591,573 downwards.
TCTGTAGAATTCTGATTTGTCTTACTTATTACCATTTCAAACTCACTTCTATTTCCTTGTGTTTCCAAAATACATTTTAAATACTTCTATTTAAGTAATTGTATCATGCCTTGTATTATGGTTATTTGCATACAAGTCTTTCTTAAAGACTATTAACCTTTGGAGAGTAGGAATATTCCTGGTCAATGTCACATAGTTCTTTATATTCTGGGGACTGCAAAGTTACTATTTCCAAGCCAGGCTTATGTTATGAGTTCTAGAACAGCATGGCTAAGTACTTACCCATCATTTTCTTTCTTTGTTCACACCTTATCCTCCTAATTTTCCCACCATATAGAATTATGGGAGTATTTACTTGGTTGACCAACTCAGATAACTGAAAGTAATCCTTGCTTCTCATCTCACTCCTGGAGTCTTATATTCAACTGTCAAGTCTGTCTCTTCTTGATCTCTCAAATATGACCACACCCCTATACCACAGTATACCATACCCCCAGTCATATCAGTTTCATTCACATGCTAGCTGATCTCTCTGCTGTAAACCTACCCTCTGTGCTGTGGGAAAGGTGAGTTTTGTAAAATACAGATTTGTTCATCTTCCTGCTTAATCAATTCATAATCATTGCATCTACCTTCTTCGCCAATCCCCTTTCTCTCCAGTTTATTTTTTCAAGGACATGATTCCTTATAAAATAATGGAAACAGGGGACGCCTGGGTGGCTTAGTTGTTAAGCATCTGCCTTCGGCCCAGGGCGTGATCCCAGAGTCCTGGGATCGAGTCCCACATCAGGCTCCTCCGCTGGGAGCCTGCTTCTTCCTCTCCCACTCCCCCTGCTTGTGTTCCTTCTCTCGCTGGCTGCCTCTCTCTCTGTCAAATAAATAAATAAAATCTTTAAAAAAAAAGTATTGGAAACAATCAGACAATATTTCCCAAGTGAATTAGTGTCAATGTACAAGGTCTACAGCTCAGTGCAGGTATACTTTACAGAGAGTACTCTCATATGAGTACCAAAACTTAGACCAAAAAGCCAATGACAGTGGAATTATTGTAATTGAAAACAGTGACTAGGGGCACCTGGGTGGTTCAGTCAGTTAAGCGTCTGCCTTCAGCTCAGGTCATGATCCTGGAGTCCTGGGATCAACCCCTGCATCATGCTCCCTGCTCAGTGGGGAGCCTGCTTCTCCCTCTGCCCCTCACCCCCCTCATGTTGTCTCTCTCACTCTATCTCTCTCAAAAAAATAAAATATTAAAAAAAAAAAGAAAACAGTGACTAACCTTTGTGGATTTATTGGCAGCCTAAAACACCCCTCAGGATAGTTTACAATGTAAATGGCAATTAGATAATGTAAAAAGCAATTAGAGCCAAATTAGAAATTAAAAAGTAACTTTGTAAGAACCATAGCCATACTAAGTCAAAGAGGCCACCAGATGAAATTGTGATCTAAGCCTAAGTTTCACAGCTCGGCAGGATGAACATTTTGGGCTATATAATTCTTTGTCCTGGGAAGCATTCCTGTAAGGTGCCTAGTATCCTCCCTAAACTCTTCTCATCAAATATTCACTTTCCTCTTACTGACTTAGGAGTTAATCATGAAAATTATACTTTTGGTGCAGATAATAGAAATATAAATTTCGTGGATGTTTGCCTAAAGGTGCAGTGTTTATTGGAAGTTGAAACAAAACATGAATCTCTATGGTGTTGACTGTTCTGCCATATTGTACATGACGAATAGCACCTGGTGTCCTTTATTGTGACAGTAATTGTCATGAAATTATTTTCTTATTTCAGCATTAATTCTGTTCAAACTGAGCAATTAAAGAATTTTTGTAATTTTTTTTTTTTTTTGCATTTAGGAGTCTTCAGTTCTCTTACTAAGTTAGTGGCTCTCTTTAACAAATGAAGTTGAGAGAATCCTCAGCTTAATTTGAAGCACTGAAATCACACTTTAATTCTGAAAAGACCCCACAAATTCTTGTTTACTTTTAGAATAATCCATTGGGGGGTACCTGGGTGGCTCAGTGGGTTAAGCATCTGCCTTTGGCTCAGGTCATGATCCCAGGGTCCTGGGATGGAGCCCCATATCAGTCTCCCTGCTCAGCGGGGAGTCTGCTTCTCCCTCTCCCTTTGCCCCTCCCCACCCTTTCTCTCTCTCTCTCTCTCAAATAAACAAATTTAAAAAATAATAATCCATTGAGTGAAGCCTATGTATTTCTTATTCACAGTTTTCGTTATCTTTTTAACAATAGGATTATGCAACTTGAAAGAAGAGAATGTTATGGAGTACTCCATTGCTTGAAAGAACTTGTTGAATGTATGAAAGAGAAAATTAGTGTAAATGTTCACCCTTAAATGCCAAGGCTGTTTTTAAAAGAGATAATATTACCTAGGAATAAGTGGGGGAAAAAATCCATCTTGAAGAGAATAATTTAACGGCAATTGTCATGACTGTATTTTGAAATGGATTTCAACCCTTGAAGAATTTGATTCTTGTATATGGATGTTGCTAAATAATTATACAGAATGGGAGTAAGTAGAATCATCATGTGTAGTCAAGAAAAGAATAAAAATTTATAGCAATGTTCTGTCAGTGAACAACATTTTAAAAAGTTGTAGTCTGAGGGGGCGCCTGGGTGGCTCAGTCATTAAGCGTCTGCCTTCAGCTCAGGGCGTGATCCTGGCATTCTGGGATCGAGCCCCACATCAGGCTCCTCTGCTGGGAGCCTGCTTCTTCCTCTCCCACTCCACCTGCTTGTGTTCCCTCTCTCGCTGGCTGTCTCTTTCTCTCTCTCTGTCAAATAAATAAATAAAATCTTTAAAAAAATAAAATAAATAGAGTTATAGTCTGAGAGATACAACTTGATCCTCAAGAATACAAAAGCAAGTTATGTCATGAAAGATAGTACTTATGTGCTTTAAAAAACTCACATTTCTTAGAGTTGACTTTATGTCAATATGTGTTCAGTACCCCAGCTCATAAAGCTAATGTTGAACATTTTTTTTCTCGTTAATGAATGTTTGAAGAATGAAATAAGTTGATGTGATTACTATGGAAGATATGTTACAAGGTAAATAGAATATAAACTTTAATTGCAAGAAATTTTATAAGCAAATTCTACAAAACAAGGAACTGTTCATGAAAGCCAAATCATTAAGGAAATACTCAGAAAAGATGTATATAACTTAGATACTGATAACTTATTTCAGATAAACAATGTATACATTTTTCGGAGTATGTATATTACATACATATTTTTTATTTATCTCAAAATGTGCACAAGCAACTAACAATAATTTAAATTAATTGAATGTTGTGATTTTTTATTTGCTAAGTCTAGCAAGCCAATCCAAGGGGAGGTGGGTAGGGAAGAATTGCCCTATTGGGAACCACTAGTTTAGGACAAGATCAAATAATATAGCATTCTCATGATTGTTATTTTAATTATTTTATTATTAGCATTTCTATTTCTCATAATAATATTCCTGTATGTCCCCAACTTTCTGAAGGATGAGAAACAACAAATATTTTATAATGAAATTAATTAAAAATGTAATTTTAAAAGAAAATTTAATTTTGAAGATTTGAAAATATCAGAATTGTTTTGTTTTATTCTAGCCAGTTGACAACCCTTGTACTGCTCACTGAAGAATTATGGTCCTATCAGGTTAGAGAGTGGTCTCGACTTTGTTGCATCTACATGTCCGTGATTCTATTTTCAAATGCGGAGAATAATAGTGAAAGAGATAAAAGCACAGTATATTTAAAGTGAGTGTGAAAGACTGAATTTTGATTGAATAATAGAAGTTTTGGACTGCTGATTTTGGAGAAACACTTTAAATAGAGATTATAAGCAGAATAATCATATCTTTTATAAACTAAGCAGACATATGAAATGGGTTCTACATTTATAGACTACATTATTTTTCTTTCAAATCGCTACTTCTGAGCTCAGATAATTATTTTTCAGATAATTCAGAAGGAATACTTTAATCACTTAGCAAAACTGCCCTGTCTAAAATTAGCTTGTTTTTGTCATAACCTAGTTTCTACACAATGAGTCAAAAGTAATTTCCCCATATTAAACAAGAATATTGGCTGAAAGTGAGAAGAACAAACATTGACTGTCTCAAGCCAAGGAGATACTTACTGGAAGGTACAGGGTTCTCACAGATTTATCGGAAGGCTTTGGGAAGCTGGATGAGCTGAATGGGAAAATGAACAGACCAAAGGGAGGACTGGAGGCTTTTTGGTAGACCCATGTGGCAAGGACTGCTAAACCATTCTGCCACAACTAGATTCTACCATAGCTACACAAAGGCTTCAGCACAAAGGAATTCCAATTAGCCCTTCCTTCATCTTGGCTTCATTCATTCCAGGGTTAAAGTAAAGTGCAAGTGAATCCATTTGGATTAGCTCAGGAGATGTGACCTTACCCCACTAGCAGGAATGGAAAGGAAAGATAGTTCACCTTAGATTTCCATAGTAAGAGACAGGGCTTCAGTCCCATCACTACTCACAGTGGGAAATCTTCATTCACCCCAGATAAGAAGGAAGATTGGATGATGGATAGGAAAAATGTGTGTTTATGTGTGTGTGTATAGTCATATATATACACATATATATATACATATATACACATATATACACACATATATAGTCATATATACACACACACACATATGCATACACATATCTGTAATTTGCTTTTGGATAAAAAAATGAAGCATATTATTGGTCATGTATGTACAATCAGACATAGAGTGACTGAATATTTAGAATTGATTCACCATATATGCTTGAAGCAAAAGAAGGCATTTTTACTTCAAGCAATCTAATTTTCAAATAGCATCATCTTATAGTTGAATATAAGTGCCATCTAGTCATAGTGGATAGACCCTTCCCACCTAGGTAATAGATAGTTTGTGGTGCTTTTCTAACTTGTGAAGTTGTAATTCTATAGTTTACAGAGTTCCAAGTAATTTAGACCCAACTATGCCTATTCTCTAACTTCACAAGTTAACTCAAAGATAGTGTATTATGAGGAGATAAGATGAGTGCAAAAGATAATGCACTAAAAAGTAGATTGTATTTAAAAGAAGCGGTTAAAATTGAGGACATAGCATTTTGTCTTTTTTGTCATTTAATTCCCAGATCTTACCCAGTATCTGACACAAAGGAGTTACTCATACTCTTTACTGGTGCTCTAAGAAAAGAAAAAGGAAGGAGAAAAATAAATGTGTTTTTATTTCTAGAAGATATGATCATCTATTCAGAAAACAAAATTGACAAACTATTAGAAAGGAAAATTAAAGATTGCTGGATACAATGTCACATCAGTAGAATTACCAACTAGAATGCATATTTTTTAAAAAAAATAGGACGTCATCTATAATAGCAACATAAAACTATGAATTGTATAGATTACTGTATCTAGGAATACATAAATCCTTATGTAGAAAAGATGTATACTCTAATAAGGGACATAAAATGTTATCTACCTCATTAGAGAGTCATTCTGTGCTTTTGGATGGGAAGACAATATAAATACATAAATCCTTCATAAATTATTCTATAAATTTCAATTGGCTTTTTGCAGAAATAGATAAAATGGCAGAATGACTGATCATTTATAGATAAGTTGACCTTAAGTAAAGAGAAAAAGAGAGGACTTATCTCAGTATGCACTAAGAAATATTTTGTGGGAGGAGGGGTGAAGAAGGCTACAGTAAGTAATACTTTGAGAGCATTACAGTAGAGCTAATTAAAGGTACCTTTTCAGTAAAGAAAAGATACTACTAAGAAGTTAATGACAGAATAGAAGGTATTTGGAATTCTGAAACTGAGATATTAAAATCTAATATATACAAGGAATACCTACTAATCCACCAATAAAAGACAAAAATCACAATAGAAAAATTGGAGAAAGGATAAGAACAAAGAATTTACGTAAGAGGAAACCCAGAGAGCTAATAGGCATACACAGTGCTCAACATCACTGTAGACCAGAGCAATGCTAACTCCACAAAAAAAGGTGGTTTTTCACCTCTTAGTCTGATAAAAGTTGGAAAATTTTTGAGACAAACCCTCCTTGGGAAGACAATATTATAAATGTACAGGTGAATAATGCCAAGTATTGGTGAGGATGTAGAGATACAGAACCTTCATGTGCTCCAGTGGGAGAATAGAAAAGTAAAGTCATTGTGGAGAAGGACATGGCACTGCTTAGTTCAATTAATATGTACGTACCATAGGACCCAGCAGTTATGCTCCACAATTTCCCACTAATTTTTATACAACTCCATAAAGGGACACATACAAAGTTGATCATGACAGTGGTATTTTGTGCTGGTGACAAGTGAGTTTATTGAGGAAGGGGGAGCCTCTTAACAATGTTATCTATTTTGGAAAGATTTACAAAAGTAAGATATTTTAACTATGACCGTAATTTCCCTCTTATTAAGTAGTATTAGAGTATCCATGGGCATTTCTAGTTTGCAGCAAAGTGGAGTTAGTTGAATACATTAATGGGGGTTCAATGGGCTGCATTTATGTGGTTTGTAGTCACTTCTATGTACATTTATCATGCCCATTCTTAGAAAAATGCTGAGTATGTAGAACAGGTGCCATGTACAGGCATTCCTTCAATCTTGCTGGAGAAGAAAAACTGTCTTCCCAGTACCTGAAACTGTAACTACTTTGGTATTTTTTAACAGTTGCATTTTTTTTCTTGTTGCATTTTATAGATGGCATATTTTAAACACAAATGCCAAACTTGGAATTTTCTTTTATGTGTTCTGCCTATTATAAAGCTTTCCAAGCTATACATATTAGGTACAATTAAATTATAAAATATACCTTTAAAGATTTTGTTGAGAAAACCAAATAAAAATGAGGTATAAGATTCTAAACCTGAACATAATAAAGCTCAAAAATGACAGTTTAACTACAATTTGGATGGTGTATAGGAGTATTTTAAGTGTAAAATTGCAAATTACAGAACAAAAATAATATTTATGTACGTGACACATATGAAAAGCACTTTCTTTGTCATCTTTAACTTTTTGTATTAAAATACTTCGAGAAAATTCAGATACAAGATTAGTAGAATATAAAAAATAACAAAAAGCAAGGAAATCAACAAATTATATTAACATTGAGTAAAAAAATGTAACAAAATGATGTTATATCAGAAGCAAAGGTGAGAAACAGTATTTCACTAAGAGAAAGAGGGGCATTTCTTATAGAAGTATTAAATAGATTCTTGGATTGTTTGGTAATCCAGTGAAAGAAGAGGAGTAAAGCATATAAATATGTTGAGGAAAAAAAAAGATTAAATTTTATGCTGGTTCTCCATGAAATACCCAATGCATGAGATACATCACTATACTGAGGACACTGAAGACAAAGTGGTTAGAGTGTTCTCAATTCAGAGTATTTAAGATTAGCTGTTGAGCAAGGACTTCTGAAATGCTCTGTTACCCACAGCTCATTTATGAAAGAAACTTAATAGGAGGCTTTCCCAAATGTGACAAAATTTTAAATATTTATATGCTATTACCAATAATGAGTTGTAGAGCTCAAAGAAATTTGCTCAACTATCAGTAATAAACACACATACTCCTATATTTCAACAGGTTATGCCAAAAGAAAGATAAGATTGCTTCTATTCCCTTTATTACAAAACCATTGCCCTATGAGGAGATGATCAATGGACAAACAGGATTAAGTGTGCTAGGGAGTTAATTAAATTTTGGAACTTGTGGTGTTTGTGATATTGGTTAGTTTTTTAAAAATGGAAATCCATCGTCTCTCATGGTTCATTCCCCCTTCTGTTTACCCCCCCCCTTCATTCTTCCCTTCCTTCTCCTACCGATCTCCCTGCTATTTCTTATGTTCCATAAATGAGTGAAACCATATGATAATTATCTTTCTCTGCTTGACTTATTTCACTTAGCATAATCTCCTCCAGTCCTTTCCATGTTGCTGCAAATGTTGGGTAATCGTTCTTTCTGATGGCTGAATAATATTCCATTGTATATATGGACCACATCTTCTTTATCCATTTGTCTGTTGAAGGGCGTCTCGGCTCCTTCCACAATTTAGCTATTGTGGACAATGCTGCTATGAACATTGGGGTGCATATGGCCCTTCTCTGCACTATGTCCATATCTTTGGGGTAAATACCCAGGGAAACAAAACTGAGGGCTTCAGAGGGGAGGGGGGTGGGGGATTGGGATAGGCCAGCGATGGGTATTAAGGAGGGCACATATTGCATGGAGCACTGGGTGTTACACGCAAACAATGAATCATGGAACTTTACATCGAAAACTAAGGATGTACTGTATGGTGACTAACATAACATAATAAAAATTAAAAAAAAAAGAAAAAATGGAAATCCATTTAATTTCTGAACTCGCTTTTAATATTCATTTTTGTATCTAATTTTTTTTGTAATATGCATTTTGTTCTCAATCCCCTCTGGTAAAAAATCGTGTAGACTGCGCCTGAGACCCTCTGCCCTCCTGGGCTCACCAGGCCGTCCTCTCCAGCTGCCCACCCTCCCCTTCACCTGGCCGCCTCCCACACGTTCTTCAAGGTCCCTTTCAGGCATGAGTGCTTGGAAAAGGCCTGTCTCTGAACCATGCAGGGCTACCTCTGAAGGCCCTCTGCTAGATACCACACACAGAACCCCTCCTTACTCCATGACACCGCATTAGAAATTCTGTCTCTGAGGAGGAGGTTAAGATGGTGGAGGAGTAGGGGACCCCTTTTTCAGCCGGTCCCCTGAGTTGAGCTGGATAGGTACCAGAGCAGCAGGAACATCCACGGAATCAGCCTGAGACGCAGGAAGATACATCTGGATCTCTACAAATGAACATCTCCAGCGCTGAGTATCGAGGTACGAAGCGGGGAGCCATGAAGTGAAACCACGCACAGATATCAGAAGCTAAACAGAAGGGGGAGGGAGCTGCCGTGTCAGGGCGCCGGGAAGCGGTAGCCACCTGCA